>NW_022726777.1:0-686 GCF_011630105.1 Anneissia japonica
TTGGTGCAAACTAAATTTAAGATATTACTGTCACATCCTGTGTATGATTGTTAAGGTTCACATGTTAATGTCTATGAATGAAAATACTCATCTCGCATTGAAGTTGCAGAGAGATGCGAGCACAGTCACAGATATGCTGTTCTTTTTATTATATATTATGATGCTTGTGGCACGCTCGCAACTGCACAAGCATACCAAAATTTACGTAATAATATGAAAATAAAATATTTGTTGTGTATCACTACATGCACTTTGGCAGATGTAAACTTTGGTGGCACCCTTTAAAACTTCTGATAAAAGAGGAAGAACGTTGTAATAGTGTACGGCACTGGTTGTACAAACTAAAAAATTGAAAATTGTAAATCATGTAAAAATTTCTAGAGACAGAAATTTTCCTGCGAGTGGTCACTCGTTCATCAAACTTGTTCTGAGAATGTTGTGGTCAGATGATTGCTAGACAAGCAAACCATTTGACTGGAAACTTTCACTGATTTTTCAGGAATAAACAGTAATATGGGGCAAATTATACCATACCAAAATCATCTAAAATCCAGTTACAACAAACCCCTTTTCGGAAACACACATTTGTCTGTAGTGCTCCTTTTGATAACTAATTAAGTTTAATTGCAATTACATACTTTTGAATTAAAAAAAAAAAAACTAAGGATAATAAGTGTAAATCAACA
>NW_022726778.1:0-1332 GCF_011630105.1 Anneissia japonica
CTTCCGCCGCCGTTGACTCAAGGGGCGGTAAAAGTAGTACCTCTGGCACACTAAACCCCAACAGCAACCAAAAAATACCTAACTTAAAGAGAATAAAATAGAAAAACTCCGAAGCCCATATTTCCCTTAAGGGCATGACACAAATGCTTAGGCACCTGGCTAAGGCTAGTTGATTAAGTCAAGGGCACCGTAACCTTCAGCTCTAATATCGGCGCTAGTTCGAACGGCTCACTCGCCAATGGTTCCGGTGCTGGTACAAGTCTTTTCGGATAAGGACAATGAACCGTAATCTAGATTGGAAGGTACTAGTGTTAGTCAACTAAAAGCCGGACACGACCGTCGTACAACGAATCCAAGCTACTGTGAGCGCTAGACGACGCTACGCCGTATACTGACTGTCTGTTGCAGTCTGAACGAATCGTCATTTTAAAAAATCAGTTGCGTGCGCGTCGTGGCGCTGCGTTCTCTACAGGATCGCGTCGCCAATGAGTGCC
This sequence comes from Anneissia japonica, assembly GCF_011630105.1. Classification (NCBI taxonomy): domain Eukaryota; kingdom Metazoa; phylum Echinodermata; class Crinoidea; order Comatulida; family Comatulidae; genus Anneissia; species Anneissia japonica. Next base: position 495 of record NW_022726778.1, read on the forward strand.
CAGCTGAAGACTAAAAGGCGAGGATACACATTTTTTTGTTCATAACATAACATAACATAAACAAAATTGATACAAAAGTATAAATATAATATAAGCTGCACGGAAGGAGGATATTGTAAGTTCTGTATGTTATCTACAGAAGTTTAGGTATCCCTAACCACCTTTACAGACCACATGGTGAATAAATTTACAAAATGCTACCGTATTTCAGTTATTCAACAATTACTGAAACATAAAAATAAAAACAAAAAAACCTTAGCGAGGTTTTATACATTATTATAATTCTTAAATAAGTTTAGATAATAATAAATAGGGCCTATGTAACCACTTATCAGATTTGAAAAAAAAATTAATTGGTGTTTGTTGGCCAATTGGAACCATAGGTTTTAAATAAGTAATTAGGTTGGTCAATTGGAATCATAGGTTTTAAATACCGTACTCGCGCGAATAAGCGTCCTCTCGAATAACCGCCCTTCCTAACGTGAACATTTCCTTAAGCGCCCCGTTTGAATAAGCGCCCCTTCAGTAATATCATGATTTTCTTTTTAGCAAGTCAATAATCCAATCAATCCTGGACTGTGGTTGTTGGCATGATTTGAGCTTCAGAGTGGAAACACATTCTTTTTTAGGTCAATATCAAAATGAGGATATTGATGAGAGCTCCGATCCCTGGACAGACAGTATATTTCCAACTTTTTACATACTTGTCTATACCTGAGCTGAGCATTTGGCTAATTGGTATGGTTCCTACCTCTTGCACGCCAGGGCCTGGATTCAATACCCGGCTCTGCATCGAGTATTGAATTCGGGTCTTAATAACAAAACGCTCAGCTCCTCG
>NW_022726779.1:0-1760 GCF_011630105.1 Anneissia japonica
GCGCACACAGATAACGAAATGGAGTCCTCGGCCGATCGAAATGACGTGCCACACTTTAAACCAAATAGGCCAGCAGATTAGAGGCTATTTTGGGGTGGAGGTGGCAATGGAAGTACTACCGGCTAATTTTGATATTTTCTGAAAATATAGGTTTTGAGAAGTTCAGAATTCAAAATTACCCAAAATCCCTTTGGGGGAACACCTCCAAATTACGCATTCAAAATGGCCGCCATTTTTCCGCTTTAAATTATAATTTTAGCTATATAATATAAAAAATAACATTACTCGAATAATCATCATCAACAATTGGTGAAACTTACTCAAAATATTCGTTAATTATCGAAAAAGAATCTTGCGTTAAGAAAAACTACAATTTCAATCACCATAGCAACCGTTTTGTCGTTATCAGACCTACTTAAATGCCATCTACGCTCAGATTTACGAACGGTTCGTTTTGCAATTTTAAGAATTTGATTATACCAAGGCTTGTTATTCTTTTTTTCTCTAATCTCAATTTCTGGGCAAATTTATCAATGGCTGTTCTTAAAGTATTGCAAAATGACATAGCATGCTTATCAACTGTATACAATTGCTTATTATCTTTAAGAGAAAACTCAACATTTAAATAATTTTGTAATTCATCAAAATTAATTGCCTTAATATTTCTATAAATAACAAATTTCGATGAAGAAGTTGTAAGCATTTTATCAAATAAGACAGGAATTATAAAACTAATCACAGAGTGATCAATGAAAATAAAACCACTGTCGTTGATGTTACAAATTCTTAGTAATAATAAAGTCAAGTAGGTTACCCTTATTATGAGTAGGGTGAGAAACATGTTGAACCAAGTTATAGTCATTAAGGAGATCTTGAAATTGACGAGCTTGAGAGTCATTATCATTAGATAGATGAACATTGAAATCACCAATATATAAAAATTTGCAGTTAGATAGCAAGTTTTCGTCAAGCGAAGACGAGAATTCTTCAAGAAAGCTGTCAAGTTTAGTTGGAGGACGGTTAATAGCAACAACTCTGAGATTACGTTTTTTAGACTGAAGTTCGCAGCATTCATAAGAGCGACATTTATGGTCAAGAAGTGAAAAGCCAATATCAGATTTATAAAGCACACCTACTCCACCTCCACGTCTTCCTTGATTCCTCGGCTTTTGGGTAAACGTATATCCACTAGGTGTTAAAGCATTTTCAGTAACTCGATCGTCAGCATGTAGCCACGTCTCTATGGCAAGCCGTTTTATCATTTACCTCTGAATTGCAGTTAAGTCGAATGCATTACACTTAACTGTAATTCAATTACAGTTAACTGTAATACATTACAGTTAAGTGTAATGCATTACAGTTAACTCGAATTCAATTACAGTTAACTCGAATTCAATTGCAGTTAACTGCAATTAAAATTTTGTTTTTGAGTTAAGTGTAATTTATTTAAAGTTAACTGCAAATCTATTCCAATTATGTCTATTTCGGCTTAATTTTTATTTATTTAAATTTTAATTGCAGTTAACTGCAATTGAATTCGAGTTAACTGTAATTGAATTAGAGTTAACTGTAATGCATTACACTTAACTGTAATATATTGCAGTTAAGTCGAATGTATTACAGTTAACTGTAATTGAATTACAGTTAACTGTAATGCATTCGACATAACTGCAATTCAGAGGTAAATGATAAAATGGCTTGCCATAGGACACAGAATGTGGTAGCATTGACCAAATTACAATTCGTAAGATCATTTTAAA
>NW_022726780.1:0-1418 GCF_011630105.1 Anneissia japonica
CGCCTCGAGGTTGGTCTAACGGGAGGCGCTATACAAATCGCAAATTATTATTATTATTATTATTAAATCCTGCAATGCTTGTTGAAAGCACTTGAATTCAGTGTACATATTAAGTTAATAAATGTGCAAGAGTTCTAGGAATACTGATTTCAATCTGGTGGGGTTCATTAAATTGATTAACAAGAGTACTAATCAATAGATATGGTCTGCAAGCGAGGGAAGTGAAATTAAAACAGTATGTCAACTCGAATTGTTTAAGAAAAATGCATGTTATAGCTCAGCTATTCCACACTGATTAATAATACTCTTTTATTTCAATGCAAAAGATTAAAAACATCTATTAAATATTAACTACTTAAAATCACTATAAATCAAGAGTCAGATAAGATGTAATGCCATTTTGTAGTGACATGAAGAGTATGCTGATATAATATTAAGATAATAACAAATAACTGAAATAATATAATAACTGTATTTAGGCCTACTGTGAATGAATAAAATCTTGTAACACATATAGTAACTGTATAATGCACAGGTAACTATAATATATTATAATAATCTTAACTGTACTATAGAAAAAAATATACTCGTACTATTTATGATATTTATATTTTTTGCACTAGTATCTCCATGGAATTCATACTAAGTTATACAGACTTCTTAAAATTATTACTTGAAATTTAGAGCAAGAAGAATCAGCCGGTGGGGAGTCTTGCAAATAAATAAAACATGGATGACATCATCCACAGCTCAAAACTCATATAATCATACAGAATTCATAAAATATATGGCTGTAATCTTCATATACTGGTACCTTCTATCCTACCATTATCCACAAGCTGAGTACATTATGCAGTGAAACACATAATATATTATATAGCTTTTTTGACTGATCATTGATTTAGGATACAATAAAATGTCTGTAGCAATTCATGACTGTATTTAAAAATTATTTTTGAATAAAAGAGTCAGCGCTGTTTATTAACAATATGTATACTCCATATAAAATCTATAAATAATTTAATTTTGTAGTTTTATTATGACAATTAAAAAATCTAATCTTCATGAATAACCCCAACACAATTCTTGATTTTGAGTCTTTGAGAGTGGAGTTGATTTTATTCAAGAGAAAAATGTTCTGACTTTGACAGGATTTGAAACCAGGACTAAGGATACAAAAATATTTATATAGTATTCTACTATAATACAATAATAATTATCACATAATTCAGATTAATTTATAGTCATTATGATGACAATGGTTTGCTCTTTTGGAAACCAACCAAGCAATTATAAATTGATATACATCTAATTAAGTATCAATTTTGTTTATAATAATACCATTTACATGAAACTAACTAGATTGTTGTATATGGAAGCAAAGGTTAATCATGTTATGTGAAGAAATACAGAATTAA
>NW_022726781.1:0-648 GCF_011630105.1 Anneissia japonica
GCCCAAAATAGTGATTTCAGACTACATTGGTAATGTAATTCGACAGGCAAATTACAGTAACATTGTTAGCAAATTTCTTTGAAAAAAATATCGTAGGCATAGGGCCTAGCTACGTATACAGTATTTTCATTTTACAGTACGTGTTGGAACGATATCGGAAGTGGGGGTGCTGGCAGTGGCCTGCTATTAGGACTACAATTTATTTGAAAATATCTTGGGTCCGATCGTCCACACCAGTTGGGCCCAATCGTCTATCACCCGAAGTTTTCATTACGATTATCAAGAACGTACACGATCTATGCCCTAGACTAGGCTTAGCTTGCTGTCGTCACTCTGCTACGTATACTACACTACAACCGCATAACAAAGAAAGCGACCTACGTGGTGCATTCTTAAATATTACACACATTATTTAATTGTATTAGACGATAACACGATATCATTGATTGAACGATCTAACTAGGCCTACCCTTGCATCGCAGTAATACTGAACTAGGCCTAGCTTTGGCCTCATGTTTTTGTGGAAAGCTAGATAGTCGTTATGTACCCGACAGTCGGCTGCCTTTATATTTTCACCTGTTTGCAGTTTGCATTCAAAGGGTACATTACTGCACAGCCAACTGTCGGGGATATAGTACCTTCATATGA
>NW_022726782.1:0-523 GCF_011630105.1 Anneissia japonica
GCTTATATAAAAAACATAAATTATTTATAACAGTATTGATTAAATAAAGTAGATACAACCTTGTAGTAGCAAGAAAATCATATGAAGCTTCGAAATTTCGATGCCAACGAAAAGTAAGATGTTAATTTGCGTACCTCAGAGTTATTTGGGAAATATAATCAAATTAAGAACGAAAGGTTAATTATATCATGAAAGATAGTGCAGAAACCAGTTGCCCTGTCACAACACACCCCGTGTGTTCTTACCTGTAATTCGTTGTCAATGTAACATTATCACATTTGTTTACATGCCGTACCATCGCTAATTGAGTTGTGTTTCTTCACACCCACTAAATGCAGCGTGAATTACCAATTAACTGTACATTATGCTTTAATTTGAAAAAAACATGTCCATAGCAAAAAAACAGCTTTCTCTCATAGCTCAGTTCGCAAAGCAACCAAACGAAAATTGCAGGGCTCTTGGGTTCAAATACAGATGGAAACAGTATATTTTTACAGCAAGGTGATAATAGTTTCTTGACAAA
>NW_022726783.1:0-1489 GCF_011630105.1 Anneissia japonica
CCGCTTCTTGAAATGGGTAGCATTTTATATAATGGAGTGTGCAATACTAAAGCTACTAAGAAGTAGATTACTTAGGTTTACATGCAAGGTGTGTGATGTTCCCGGGAAGTATAGTTTACGTCTCCCTACATGTTTGTATCTTGACTGTGTATTTTTTTATAAGTGTGTGTCAGGGACGGATCCAGTAGGGGGAATGGGGAGCACTTTCCCCCACATTTTGCCACTAAGTTTTTAAATTTCAATGCATATATTGAAATTAGCACTACTCACTTAGGACTATCTATTATGAGTATGTTGTGCCACTCTTTTTAAAGCCTGGATCTGCCCCTGTGTGTTAACAATTACTAGCATGGCCCTTTTTTTACTTTCTCTATTTGAATTCTTCGTCAAATCTAGGAGATATCATTAAAGCCGTTTCTTCTCTTTTTCATTCTTTTCTACAGTTAAACGTCTCTAAACATAGTTCCTACCACCTTCGATTCAATTTCTATTTTTGACAAAACTATTGATATTTATTTATATTTATTAGGATTATATAAATCTAAAGTTAAACGTTATTTCTATTTTTAGGCTTTTACTGACTTTTTTATTCGTGCTACTTCAATGTTTTCGCTTATCTTATTGTCATTGTCAGTGTTACCATCCTCTTAAAGGCGGACAACCCACTGTTGGATGTGAATTGAAATAAAATAGAAAATTTCGAACTACCAACACAAAATAGTGAATTGAGGCAGTTACAAGTGGAAAATTTGTGGTTAACTTACACTCTGGATATATTTTGTATTTGAAGCAATGAAACATGATACTTTTTTACAGGAAATTTTGTTTTTTAATTATATGCATGCAAATCTTCCAAATCTTAATTCTCAAATCAGTAAATGGTTTGATAATTATTTGTATTGTGATCTATTGTGTCTCTTGTAAATAATGTTCGGACCCCGACAGACAGCCTCTCTGAAGCTATTCGACAGGATGTTTCGTCGACGGACAGCTTGCTGACAGAGGTTTCATCGATAGTGTCCATTTAATTGAAATATCTTGTCAACATCTTCTCTGGACAAATTCAACAATAAAATTAATTCTTCCGACACACTGTTGGTCAAGACATTTAATTAGTTAATGTGACATGGATGATTGTGAATGGTATCAGTGGTATAATATAAATACATTCAAATTTTTGTCTACACCAATCTAATGCATCCCTGGTAATTGTTATAATTCAGCCCAAAGTTGACCTACCTAAACAGAAGCAGTATCCACAAAATGAATAAGCGAACCATTATGTTAAACCAGAACTCTACAACTTTAATTTCTTTCGCAAGGCCTCGTATACATTACAAGATTATTTCAGTGAATTTGGTATTGTATTAAATCATTAAAGCAGACCTAACTAGGCTTTAAAACGTATGAGCACGTTAAAATATTTATTCCTTGCACAAGTAGGCCTGTATATCCAATTTAACAATTAACTCTTTTAAATGTTTAAAAT
>NW_022726784.1:0-1060 GCF_011630105.1 Anneissia japonica
TTAGCTTAAATTCTATATTTGATTCTAATCACAGTGGCGGATCCAGGGGGTTCAGGGGGTGGGGTTCGTTCCCTCCCCCACTCTTTGAAGAAACGTAACAAAACACTATGGGTCCTGGCTTACAAAATTCATGCTAACTAGAAGCGGATCCAGACCTTCGACCACTTCGCCCAAGCGAAGGTCAGGGTGAGAATTCAAAATAAAAATGTTTCCAACAATCATACTTACTTTCCTTGACACTTATTTTGAACATTACCATTAGAAAAATGTTTAAAAATCCACACTATCCTATACCTTACACTTGTACTGTAGGCCCTACCAGAGAGAGAGGTACGGTACATTCCCAATACATTATGGTCTTCCACTTCTATAGCACATGATACAGTGCATAGCAAACGTTATGTAACCACTAATAATACTCAGGTCCAGTGGCGTAGGTATGGGCAGTGCAGTCAGTGCACAGCACTGGGGCCAGGGGCTATTTGGGGCTCATTCAATAGGTATAATGATCTAAAAATATAACTTTAAAAAAATCCTATTCAAACTTTAAAAGGACCCTTCAATAATATTAGGTTTTAGAGGCTATAGTTATTGATTATATTCATTACAATTTACCTATTAGGCCTACCTATTTCCCAAACGCTGCAAGTAAAAAAAAAAAAAACAACAATACAAACCCTTACGTATACGATGGACTAATATACTTTTTGAAATCACATTTCTAAAGCAATACAATATCGTCACGCACATTTTGTGTTTGTGGTACAGTATTTTAAAGTTGGTTCAACTATTATTGTGTTCGTTTTCAAACACTTCAGATTATTATTGTGTACGTTTTCAAACACTTCAGATCATCATAACTTCATGAATACATTTTAGATTCAGTTCACTGCAAGTAGGTCGATGACTGTTCTATTATTGAATGGTAATTGGTATCATTGTGATGGAATATACAATACCTGGATTTGCGCCAGGAGAATCAATTAGGGGGGGCCTATGTGTAATTTTGCCCAACCTGTCGTGAAAATGTACTGAATACTCAGTGCGTGTGAAAACACTT
>NW_022726785.1:0-617 GCF_011630105.1 Anneissia japonica
ATCAATATACACGAGATGTAGTTATCACAGAATGTTATTGTTCGATGTTTAGTATACAAGTTTTTTACAGAAAAAAAAAACATCCAACTTAGTAGATTACATATACAGTACTGCTTAAAAGACCTGCACATATTAAATACATGAACACATTGGGAGCTCCTACAGTTGATGTTTTATTTTCTATTTGTTGCAATACTTCAGAAGAATAAATAAGAAATATTTATGTAAAACGTTATATTTCTTAATACAGTATGTTACTCGTCATGTCGAGAACCTATTCCATACAAAACACTTGTATGGAATAGCAGCAACGGCCCCTACCTTCATATTTTGAATGTCCCCCCCCCCACCCTCACTGGCGGCACACAGTGGGCCTAGGCCCACGATCGAAGAATTGTATTGGATAGGCCAAGCCGTCATGTACGTAGTCAACAATTTGCCAAAAAAATTGTTTGATTATTAATTTTGACGAAACAACAGGCCGACTTTGGGCGAGTATTACTGATTCAGACGAGCCCGTTAGTGAACTCTATCGTTAATGGCCTTGCTTGACGCGTAACCTTGCATATGGAATGGCAGTTGTAGTCGAATATTGATTATAGCACCGATTCCTGGCC
>NW_022726786.1:0-193 GCF_011630105.1 Anneissia japonica
GCGCAGAACTTGTTTGGTTCTAACCATTCCTTGATGTGTTTCATGTGCTAAGCTCAAAACACTTTATCTTAACTTTAAAGGTTATACTATACGATTTCCCCTAATTAACAAAGAATCATAAACAGATAATTCACATTGGTTAACATAATATGGTTTCAGTTCATCTGTTACCAATCTAGGCCACTTTCCTGTC
>NW_022726786.1:287-505 GCF_011630105.1 Anneissia japonica
CTGAAGTACACATATGCACAACCTGTCTAATATAGTCCTCTGCAATAGTGTTCGAGTCTGAGCATGTCAATGGAAGGCGTGACAATGAGTCTGCAATGTTCTGTTTTCCTGGTATGTGCTCAATGTAAAAGTTATATCCTAGCAATCTCCATGAAAAACGTAGTATTCTAGCTGGTAGTTGGGAATTAGCTTTTGGACCAAACATGTATATTAATGGT
>NW_022726787.1:0-1131 GCF_011630105.1 Anneissia japonica
AGGTGGAAACTCTCACGCACTAAAGATAAAGATCACTAGAATTAATCGCAGGTATTGAAAGGAGAGTATTCATGCTTGTTTTGAAATTATTAAGTGTTATGTGCTCCTCTCACACCAGAAAGAGCTGCTCGAGAGTTTTGGTGCTGTTACCTGAAACGATCTCTCGCCATAAGTTTTTAATCGACATGTTCAAACATGCAGAATAGATAGGTCAGCTTAAAAAGTAAATCGTCTGCTACATTTACCCAAATTTACCTAATCGCAGGTAAATTAAATTAGAAATGTGTGTGCCAGGTATAGTTTTGTAAAACGCAAAGGAGTTAGCACTTCATCGACATTTCTCAGTAAAGGTTCGACAAATAGGCTTATTTAATTACACATTACTGTCTAAATTTCAATCATGTAAATTAAAATGTTGCGCGGCAACTAGATTCCATTGACTATTTTCGTAATAAATGTATCACATGAATGCACAGTCGAACAAAAGAATTAGGTTATAAGGCCTCTATAGACTCTCGTGGTGAAAGTGGGAAAGGTTACGGAATCGATACATTTAGTTGTAAGTGATCCGTGATCCAATATAATATTGTGTTTTCATTATTAGCTCCATTGATAAATATCAATGTAACACTAGATTTTGTTGTAACCACAGCTGCTCTGTCAAAAAAAAAAAAAAAAAAAACCTTGCTTAAAATGATGATAATATTGACTATTGTATGTAATTCGATTATATTTACTGGATTTGAATAATTGGTAAGCCAAAAGAGGGAAAAAAATAGAAAATAAATTTTTTTGATATATAAATATGCAGGGCCTAAGTACTATCAGTTAAAATACAGAAAAAAATTGAATAACTCACGTAAAGTATCAAATAAATTACTAGTATTAGCTTGCACCACAAAACACATCGAAAATTATTTTTTCACCAACACTTTATTACAAAAATTCTTAAATTGGCTGGTAACCGTTTTAAGGATTTTGTAGTAAAGTGTCTGTAAATATGGTGAAAATCATTTTTATTTTCGATCTGTTTCTTGGTGGAAGCTAATAATTCATTTGATCCTTTTAAAGCCAGGATGAAGAATCTTATAATTAAGTGTTAGGCCTATATTTTTTAATAAACAAATTCCC
>NW_022726788.1:0-696 GCF_011630105.1 Anneissia japonica
TATTAGCTACATAATTATTTTTGTTACTTGGAGAGGAACATGGTCTAATTTAGTTTAAAAAAAAACTTGACAGCTTGAGTACAAAATTGAAGATTGACATCATCAGAAGTACTGTAATGGCCTACTAAGTCATAATAAACAAGATGACTTAGTTTTAACAACAATAACAATCTAACATCTAGATGTGTATAAGAGTTTGATATTTTTACAAAAAGTTATAATTAATGATAATTAGAGTAATTTTAATATTGATTTAGCACATTTTGCTAAAAGTTTCCGTGCACTCTATATTAGAAATTAAAAATCTGGAATTTAGCAAAATACAGTATTAAAAGATGTTCTGTGTTGCTTGAATGTGCTGATGTTAGTTGCTTGTCATTCCGAAAGGGAACAGAGACACAGACAAATGACTGACATCTATTAAACTCTGTTGAATGTTGTGACGTTATGTAAGTTGAGAATATGATAAAACAGAACTTGTATTTAGACTAGAAAGACGGTAAAATTGAGGTTAGCACAGCCTTTTATATTTCCATCTATTTGTATACTAACACGTACCAGCCTCTTTCCTACGAAATAAATATCCCAGGTAACAATACATTTAATCCGCATGGGGCCCATGTGCCAAATGTCTGGGTAAATACATATGGGCATGACCATACTGTATTTATCTACATGGGGCCGACATGCCAAAGA
>NW_022726789.1:0-601 GCF_011630105.1 Anneissia japonica
TATAGTATGCAATGTACGAATGACAAACGTTTTCGTAGATCAGTCTTTATATACCTTGCATTTTTCTACATGATTATTTATTTATGGAGACTCATTTCATACGTAACAAAGATTGGTTTTCCAAAAGACTGTCCTTAAACACCTGAAACAAACAAAAAAATTAAAAGATGGGAAATTCTATATAGAATTATGTTCGCCAAACACAAATAACTGGTAATTCTGGAATCAAGAATTGAAGACCAGTCGTCCAGGACCCGTCATATTGAATTGGTAGCCCACAGAATGAGACAAAACAGTTGGCTAAAGTTCGGTGGTTTTCAAAGGAAGTGATCTTTCTTCAGCATTATAAATAATGTAGTAGAGTAGTAGTAGGCCTCTAGGACTAGGCCTGGCCCAAAGTTAAGTTAGGTTACATCAAGAAAAACTCCATGACTAAATGGTCGTATTTTTCATTATTAGAAATCAGAAGCACTGTCTTACCTTTCCGTTTAAAAGTGATATATAAAGAGCCAAAAATTCAGTCAGACTTCAGCCCGATCGACTGTGGTTTTCTTAGTTCCCTCTCAGTCACGGTTGATTGCTTTTATGCGCTTTGGTGCTA
>NW_022726790.1:0-840 GCF_011630105.1 Anneissia japonica
CCTATATAAAGTTATATGATACCCGATGTGCATCAGTGAACCTTAGGTGTTACAGCTATAAATTTGATTTGATTTGATTTTTCACGCACGCACAGCCAAGTCATGTCGAACTAATAAGCTTGACTGCTGCAAAATAATATTGAATAACATCTGCAATGTCAGTTGATATAAAAAAAAAAAAAGACAGTAGATATGAACTGATTTTGGTGAATTCATACAGAGATACAAAAATAATTACAAACAACCCACTCTAATGTTGATAGTAATGAATAATAGTATACTAATTTAAACAATATGTTTTGTAACCTTTTTTCAGTTTGATGTACAGGTAATTCAATTATTGCAACGTATATGTTTGTATGGATGAGAGATGATAATTAGGCCTATCAGTAATGCCAAATCGGTCATCCTCTAAAATATTGTCTTTAAAAAATAAATAGATAATGATTATCATTATACATTTACTAACTTCGATGCTGTATGCGTCATGAAATTTGATAGGAAAGACGTTTTTACCGTTTTGGGAAACGTACTGAGCATTCAATACGATAACACGTCAGGTAAGGCAAAAACAAGACACTTAAATATTGGCAATAATTATAAAATGATAACGATATCAACAATAATAACAATCATTTTAACAATATTAATAATAGTAATATTTATCACAATAACATTTGTTATTATTATGTTTGTTTGCAATTAAGTGAACTATTTCATTGTCAATTTTGCAACGAATATTCTTTATTTTTAGTATATTCTTTGTTCATAAGAAATGGTAATGATACTAATATTAATGACAATAATAATAATAATGACAATAATAATAATATAATAATA
>NW_022726791.1:0-623 GCF_011630105.1 Anneissia japonica
TCGGAATTTGATTTGTTCATTTGCATTTCCATTAGGTTAACATCTTGCAACTAAGCTTAAGCCTAATCCAATAATTTTCCTCCTACTATGTACTGCAAACTTGTAGGTTCTTGGCCCTTTGGCTAAGATTAGTATTTGTTCTTTACAGCTTAATGTTTGAAATGCTTTTCTGTGAGTAGCTGGATTAAACCGATGATTAGAATGCAATGGAATAGAAGCCTGTTTATGAAAAGACGGAAAGTTAATTATCACATCGGTATGGTATGAATTGCGAGACCTAGTTCGAGACCTGACAATGCCGTTCTTGCTTGTGTCCACCTTGTTATAATTACCTTGATCTGACATTAGACCGTTGGTTCCATATGGAAGCATATTTGCACATGCGTACAAAAAAAAATTATATGCGATTTCTACAGGATCAAATCAAATCGTATCGTATATAAAGACGTAGTGTGTAATGAAATGTTTAATTGTTGAAATTAGCAATAAAATTAAAAATCTAATTTTAAATTGTTCATTTCAGGTTCTAGGCAAGGTGATAGTTGGACCAGATTCACATGGAGAGGAGCTTGCTCACTGGAATGACATGATTACCTCAAGCAAGGCCGTTGCAAGATGGCACC
>NW_022726792.1:0-815 GCF_011630105.1 Anneissia japonica
AGGCTGCGGTGGTGAACCTTTCCTAACATTCGACACTCTTTCTACCCCTACTGTTATACTCCTACACCCCTGATTCTTAATCACATAAATAAAGGGCCAACATTTATTTTGAGTTGGGGTCACGGTCCAAAAGATAATATCTGAGTACCGGTAATTCAGCAAGTCGTTATGTGTTTGGAAATTTCAAATTCTACCCTTTGTTACAATATATGGTAACAAATTCTGTAACTTTAAGCAAAGAATACGTACAAAATTATCAATATTCTGTTCACATCCTAGTTGGTTAAAACAATAAGAAATTGCATTCGGTGTATAATAAACGTTAGTAACATAAACATTAAAGATATATATATATATAATAAGCATGCTTTGTAAAACATAAATTGACCTAATTTTCCGATAGATAAACAAATTAAATAACATTAATTAAATGAAATATATTTAATGATATAGGAGTATTTGCTACCATTAACCGTAACACATAATTTGAAATAAAAGTAGGCGTATCGTAGTAGAGAATCACCAATGAGCATTGACCTCAAAAGTACTGTAGAAGTACAGAAATAATACTTCCGCTACTTGCTGGAATGTTTTTTTTGTGGATGCAGAGAAATATAGGTATACACAACGACTAGAAAATAGGTGTGATATCGAAATTCTAAAAGAGGAAACATGTTATGAACATATCCTGTTTTCTTTCCTCTATTTGTTATGTAAAACCGGATTTAAACTTTCAAAACGTTTCTACAATGTGTATTTAGGCTTCATCAATACTGTTTTGCGAATGCATCAATACTCAATTAGCAGTGGTGTAT
>NW_022726793.1:0-1219 GCF_011630105.1 Anneissia japonica
AAATAAATTACTGTACCTCAAAAGAGTCAGCTGCCCCTTAAATATGAAGTAACATGAATATTGCACACAATAGAAAGGGGAATAAAAATGTATAAAAAGCCCTAAACAATTAAAATAATTAATTATTAATCTATATTGCAAATTAACAACGTTCCTTTAAGGCTACAGCAATATTTTAAGATTATTTAATAAATGAATTGATTGGATTATTACGGTTTCTATACATAATTTAATAAAATTACGGTACAAGAGCAAAAAAATAGGCCTACATTGCACACAACAGAAAAGGATATAAAAAAATATTATTAATTATTGATTTATATTGCCAAACACGGTGGAACAAGTTAACAGGGGAACTTCTAAACGCAAAAGTACTGGCATATTGGTGTCTAAATAAAAGGCAATCAGGATTACTACAATTAACTAAGGGATACATTAGATAGGTGTAGACGAAATATTAATGTATTTATATTATACCACCGGTGCTATTCACAATCATCCATGTCACATTAACTAATTAAATGTCTTGACCAACACTTCCAATTTAGGCAAATTTAGTTTGTCGGAAGAATTAATGTTATTGTTGAATTTGTGCAAAGAAGATATAATATGTGGAATTAGCTTTTGACGAGCATATTTTAATTAAAATGGACACACAATTTTTCCACTTGTCAATTCCTCAATTCTGTTTATCACAGTTTTGTGTTTGTAGTTCGAAACACATACTATACTATTATACCACTCAGTCAACCAGGGAACAGCTGGTTAAATTACTTGTAACTTAACTGTTCCCTGGTCATACCTGTACTAAATATCAATTCACCATTCATGCATTATCATTACTATTGTCACCATGGGATTCCATGGGATTTCATAAATACCGTAAACCTCGATTTGAAGTTAAATGGACTTAATCACGAGATGAAGCCCATCTTGAATTGAAGCCCCCTCTTTAGTTTGTAAAATTAGCCTCAAAAAAAGCCCATGGGGCTCTTTTCAAGATATCATAGGCTTTTTATTCGAGACAGTATATACACTGTACATGAATTTCAAAAAACAAAATAAATTGAAAACTAGCTTGGTTTATACAGTAGTTTTGGTGATTTAATGTCAGTTAAATACACTCCATGATACAGTTTGACAATGACCTTATTTATTGTTTCATAGTACGTATTTACAAAATTCACAGCATTCATTTTGAAAAGAAGCCCACCCCTCC
>NW_022726794.1:0-586 GCF_011630105.1 Anneissia japonica
ATTATGATAATAACGAAATTTAATGCATGATATAATTTTTCCGGACTATCAAATTTTATTTGACAAAAACATGTGACGTGCCTAAATATGGTCATGATGACATCACATCATGACTATATAGGTACACAACAGATTTTTAACTTCCTGGGGGAATATTCTACAATATTTCTGATAGTAATCAGCGTATTGGTGTTCAAACCTACCAGGTACCCACTCTTGGGGGTGAAGAGACAACTGTAGGTGGTGGCTCCATAAATTTGCCAACAAGAGTTTTGACATGTCCGGCAGAGAGTCCGAACCAAGAGGCTTTACTAGAAATTTGGTCAGAGGTTCTGGGAATAAAAAAATACCTGGTAAGGGTTCACAGGAAGAGTTTTTATGTCCGATGGGATGCAAAATGCCCTGAATTATAATGTATATTGAACAGCTCTATTTTAAATATTCCTTCTTTTTCAACAGCAACTTTGAATATTCATCTAGGCTTTGCTCTCTTTTTACATAGGACTTTGCCATGTCTGGAATGCGTGCAGGTATGTATTATGGGTTTTCCGATGTCGTTCGTCAGCAGGTTATGAATCAGTGTCGC
>NW_022726795.1:0-1245 GCF_011630105.1 Anneissia japonica
ACATGGACATCTTGGAGTGGTGTACTAAACATAAAGTTGACCCTATGTATGCTATAGCATTAAGAAGTATAGCTAAGGTCACATATTCAGATAATTAAGTTCCAAATGCATTAGGGGAGTTTGATGAGGCTGAGGTTGTAGAAAAGCTGGATGAGACTGAAACAACATTCCAATTACTTATCACTTTTTCGAAACCTGTGGCAGATCTAGACCTTCCTTTAGTCATTAAACGGTCCGATTTAGAAACATGGTCCTTAGTTAAATGGGAAGGGAAGGATCCTAAACCTATAGATGACTTTGAAACCCAGTTAAGCAAATTCTTACAGGGCCATGGGAAGACCCTTAATGTCATAAAACTGGACTCAATCCCCAAAGATACTAAGGAGGTTGTCATTAAACACCTTGTTGACAACACCCCCACCCGGCAGGCAGGTGTCCGCCGTCTCAGGCAATTTTCAGGAAGGGTCCCAATCCCCACCAATGAAATAGATTTCGAGACATGGTCACAGTTAGTCCAGCAACTAATTAGGGATAGTAGTCTGTCTGAGGCTGACAAAAAGAGTATTTTAATTCAAAGTCTTTTTCCACCTGCCCTTAATATCCTTAATAAAGTGGCTGCGGAAAGTAGAGCTACAGAATGCCATGATGTCCTAAATCAGGTATATGGTCTGGTTGTAGATGCTGACGACCTCTACACACTATTTAGAGAAACGTACCAAACTAAGGGAGAATTACCTTCAAAGTTTCTAATGCGCTTAGATGAGAATCTTACTAGGGCAAATAATGTAGGGGCAGTAGGCGTAGCCCAGGCTGACAATTTGAGGCTGGCCCAATTCATCAGGGGCCTAATTCATGATGAGCTACTATGCTCTACACTTAACCTAAAACATAGAAAACCAAATCCCCCTTCGTATTTAACCCTAATAAAAGAAGTTAGGAATGAGGAGATAAACAGTAGGGCCAGGGCTGAGAAGCGTAATACCCAAACAACGACTCTATCCAATTCTAAGGCCATTACTGCGGCCACGACACATAACTATGATGCTCTTAGCCATGAGGTCGAAGTCCTTAGGGAAGAACTTGACAGGATGAAATCAACCCCTGTTCCAACTAAACCCTTCACCAATCCCAACCCACATACTCCATCTGTTAGGAGGAATAATGCTCCCTCTAACACCATAAATAAGATATGCTACAATTGTGGCGAGAGTGGACACCATATGAGGTTGTGTACAAAGCCGACAA
>NW_022726796.1:0-742 GCF_011630105.1 Anneissia japonica
TAATGCTAACTATGCATGTCTGTCTGGGGAAGTGTAGGCAAGTGCTAAAGATGCACATATTATATGTAAGCTATGTGTAATATGTGTAAAACTTATTATTTGAATTTATTGAGTACTTTTATTTCATATTGTATTATTTACTATTATTTTTTGTACAAGATTAAGACAGTAGATTGCAAGATATACATCCTGAAAATATGTAAATTCTACATCAGTCTTAACTCCATCTGCAAAACAAGTTCTATTATCATAGGCCTCAGGTTGCAAGCCCATTAATCAGGTTGCATGCCGTCCAGGTCGCTTTTCCTCTGTCAGCCAAAATTGGTACATGGTTGATCTGCTCGGGTTGGTCAGCTTGAGTAGGCCCAGGTTAAGCAAACAACCCGGTAAAATTATCCGTTCGAGTTGGAACTGTCAGTCAGCGTAAAAAAAAATAGTTAACGTTCTTGTGGCCTGCCCTTTTAACCCTGACCCTTTAAAATGTCTTTATATTGTTGGTCATGGAATATTGTAGCTGAGTTTGACAAGTTTCTGTTATCTTCTGTGCACAGTATAAATAAAATAGTTTTACATCAATTGCGACCTTGACCTTTAAACAAATTGAATCATCCTGTATCTTTAGATTGTTGATTATGGAACATTGTGACCAAAATTTTCAAATTCCTAATACAATTGTTCACTGTAGGCTCTTATATATAATAAAAAGGTAATTTTTCCCGGATTTTGACCTTCACCTGAAACT
>NW_022726797.1:0-547 GCF_011630105.1 Anneissia japonica
TCATTTTTTTTATCTAAATGTGAAAGACATTTTAGCTTAGAGATTTCAAATGTAATAATAATAATCAAACTTACCTAGATTGATTCCGTGCTGTTAGTTACGATCAACTGTCAAATTCACATGCAATCGTAAAATATCATCACGTGACGCTTGTTGACGAATCAGCTAGTTAATTCCCTGGACTAGGTACGCGGTACAATTCGGTCAATAGAACATTTTTTCGTTTTCATTGGAAATTGCAATAAATCATTTATGATCTAAATATAAACTTATGTATAAAACAACGTACTAAAGGTTTACCGAAAAAAAGGACCAATATAAAGGTGTTTTTTATAACAAAAAGTTGGCACTATTTGAAAGTAGACTTTTACAAGACGTACTGAGGTTTTGAAAATTTTCTTGATTATGATTGGTCAATAGTTAGGTAAACGTTGGCAAGGTCATCTGTTGTTGCCGGATGATAAGTTTCGTGAGATTTGCTCAGCGAATCAGAGGAATATTACTCCCGGTTTGCAGGAATTACAGAGCTACAGCTATTGGAAATTAC
>NW_022726798.1:0-1095 GCF_011630105.1 Anneissia japonica
GCTAACCTATATGCCTAGGTAGGTTCAGGCGCGGATCCAGCGGGGGGCCACGGGGGCCCGTTCCCACACCCCTGTCAGTCACGCCGAAAAATAAAAAAAAAATTTAGAAGAGTTAAAGGGAAGAAAGAAAGAGGGAAAAAAGGAAGTGTACTCATGAGTTCAGTGACGGATGCAGCAGAGGGCGAAAGGAGAGCTCGATTATTTTACCACTCACTAATTTTGAATTTTCTATTGATTGTCAACGAACACAACGCTATTATCCCCGACGCATCAATCAGGATGTAAAAAGGCCAAAAGGCGGATTTTTTTTTAGCCGGAATGTAGTACCCAGCTATAGAACAGCTATCCATGCTCAGCATGGAGTAACGCCTACGCGTTCTCGTGCTAAAATCCGCAGGCCATCGACCCTTTATATAATGATTTTGATAAACAATCATAATTCTCTGTAATATCTACTAAACATTTAACGAATGAACTTCCTTGTGTTGTTGTCATATTAGACTGTTATATTTTTAAAGAAGACCATTCAGCAAACAACATAAAACAAAATTCCTTGCATAAAACGTATAATTTCTTGAAATTTGGATATAGAGCGGACTTCCTTACGATTTAGGCCTAAGGAAATATAAATGTATACGGGTCTGAACTTTGTAGGTGACAAAGTGTTCTTCCTTATGTTGTGGTCATATTAGAATATAATATCACTAAAAACCATTCAACAAACAAAATGAAACATAGGGCCTATATCAAACTTTTAGGGTAAAATTTCCGCTTCCGAGCATGCCTAAAACGTAATTTTTTAGATGTATATTTTCATGACAGTCGAGAATGTACTGATTATATAACTTATAGATAATTACTGTTGTCCGATTGTGTGCATTGAAAATGTGATGACGAACTCGGGATACGACCCTCGGTTGACACTCATATCAAAGTGCCTGTTAATTAACCTTGCACAGGAGCCTGTAGTCACCTGCTACAATACCTTCTCCTCCTTATCATCATCATCACATTATCACCATCATCATCCTCATCATCTTCATCATCGCAATTATTAATTGTCCATGCTAAAATGAGGGAAATCTATTAATTCAG
>NW_022726799.1:0-557 GCF_011630105.1 Anneissia japonica
GCTTTTATTTAGTATCTGTATATAATTGAAGAAGAAATATGTGGTAGACACCATTAAAAATAATCACTGATGCCTAGTTCTTGTTGTCAAGTGCAAGTGGATTTGAATAATTATTCATTCATTAAACAACATTTATTTCCGTAAATTTTAAACAATATTTATAGTAAATCATTATTATAACAAGAATGTATGTAAATAAATTAATCCTGAAAAACGATTAACTAGGATCTTTAATGGCAGATAAAAATATCTTTTCACGTAGAATACTCACAGAAACAACATAATTTAAATAAAAATATTAAAAAGGCAAATTACACACCATGCTTAAGATATGGGAACCACGCTTCAAAAAAATATTAATGCAAATGCAAGGTCAATAAACAGACTTAGCGTGTCACTTGCTATGTACTAAAATAGCAATTGTTTGTATCCACCCTTTAGAATTTTGTGCACCACCCTTTAAATTTTGAGGACATTTTCTGAAATTTCACTATTCTTTAAAAATCCTGGTGAAAGGGTTGCCATGGGGAACATAAGACAATGAAGAGGGAGAAAAC
>NW_022726800.1:0-8925 GCF_011630105.1 Anneissia japonica
CTTTGCGTTGAATTCAGAATAAACTATTTCTGAGCTCTCAACGATGTCAACAGTTTCAACGACAATGCCAACGAAAACGCCAACGCGTTGTCAACGAAAACGCAACGGGTTGAATGCGTTGAATTTTTGCAATAAAACTGGCCGGTACTGTAAATGGCTTTACGTCACCATTACTCATTGAAGTGCCAGAATGTGCGTGACATTATTTTTCAAGACTGGCATTGCATTGCAGATCACCCGCGATGAGCGGTGAAACGAGAACGATGTACAGTTCTGGGAAACTAGAACTAGAACATCAAAAAGTACAATATTGTTTGACTTTAATACTGTTATTGATAAATAGGCTTATGGTTCCATTTAGTAAAGAGTTTCATTTAGCTAGGCCTATGTATAACCATTATCAAACAAGGACTGATTCCACTAAACTCTTGGCATGCCTCTAGGCCTTGCTTAAATTCTTCGCTTGGCGAAAAATCTAAGCAAGCCTGCTCGGCCTTGCTTGGATTCTGCTTTTTTTTTCTGATGACATTGATCTGAGTGGCATAGGCCTATATCAGTCATAAACTTAGCCTAGTTTCTCCGTCACATCATACCGTCTGAACTTCATAATCCCTACATCCCAAGTTTTAGTCCAAGAAGTTCGAAATAATACCACGCTTAATACAATCCCACCAAAATATTCATACAATTTGAATGCACAAAACTTTTCGTAAGGCTAGACTTCGTCACTGTTATGGTACAGAATCTAGGCCTAGATTGAGAGAATAAGTTTCCCCTTTGTGATTATTACAATTGAGTCAAATTTTTCCAATAATTTTGATTCAGACATTAATACTGTCATAGAAAAATAGGCGTAGCCTTATCAAGCAAGGCATCATCCTCAGGACTTAGGCCAAGGCACATGTATACACACACTACCGCTAGTCTTTGGTAATCTATTTATATGACAACACTTGCAATAAAAAATGAATATACTGTAAACAAGAGAATTCATACAGGCCTACTTTTACTAAAAAAGTGGAATCATACGCAAGGATGACAGTAAAGTCAAACAATATTGTACTTTTGATGTTCTAATTTCCCAGTACTGTACAATGATCGTTCTCCTTCCACCGCTCATTGCGGGTGATATGCAATGCCAGTCTTCAAAAAATGACGTCACGCACATTCTGGCATTTCATTGGGTGATGGTGACTTAATGCCATTTACCATACCTTTAGCAAAATGAAGTAGAAATACAGTACCGTATCTTTAGCCACGGCGTATTATTTTACATTTAACATACATTATAAGGATAGTTTGGCCAAGTTCAATAATGCCAGAATGGTATATTTTATTTATTTAATAATATTTATCTTATGCTCTCTATTTTTTATTTTCAAAATTTCAATCAACGTCTGTATGTGAAGCGTGACTGTTGGTATTAACCGAGGACCCTAGGGACCTAGTAGGAGGGGCCTAGGTAGGACTTAAACTCTGCCTTGTTTGTAGTTTAGGCCTATAGTTTATCTTCTTTTTCTCTAGAGCCTTTGGTATTACTGTACCTATCTACACTTTATAAAGGGGGTACTAGCTGTTGTTGTTGTAGATATTATACTAACATTTAATAACATCCAAGAAGGTCACAGTTAGTTACACACGTACATCCCATAAATCCTTAAGATATCATAGGCCTACCGTAGGTAAACATAGAAAGAGCAATAATAGTAAAACTCGAGCGTCATGACATTGTGAAGTGTCTGCTCTTGTTCCTCGTGTCAAACTGACAGTCGGGTCAATCCGAGATGGCCCAAGTGAAGTTTCATGCAAATGTTTCGTACGGAAAAAAAAAATCGTAGCTTGGCCCTAGCCTAGCTAGCTAGGCTACCATTCCTATACTGTATTATTATTATTATTATTATTATTATTATTATTATTATTATTATTATTATTATTGTTATTATTATTGTTATTATTATTATTATTATTATTATTATTGGGGCCTAGAGGACACGGAACTGCGGGGTGCTGCGTTATGGAGAGTAATGTGTGACCGGAAATGGTCTGCCAGTTGGTTGTTACCATGCGCCAGTGATGTTGGAGTACAGCAAGATGAAACTATTTATGTAATGCATAATTAAAGTTCGGTGTTTGTCGGGTAGTGAAATGATTATTGTACATTTTAAGTGCTCCCTCCATGCGTAAGTGTAAGCTAAATTACAGTGATTAACTAGCGAAGAAATGGAGACAATTATTTCAAAGTTCCCTCTTTACAAGAAGGGATGCAAATGCTTTGTGAAAATTAGTATACTGCAGTACTACTCATTTTTCACAAAGGAATACACGCAGCTGGTTAGCTAACAATATGCAAGTTTACATGAACACCTGGGAAGCGAAGAAAGGTGCAACCACGTGCTGTTGCGTAGCAAACGTCTGTACTGTAGCGTGGGGGGGGGGTAGCCTACTAATGTACTGTTTATAGCGGGGGACGATCGGATGAGGCATAATATGACTAGGCCTAGCCTAGGCCTAAGTAGACAGTGCAATTATATTTGATAGAAAGTACACTTTCGAAAGAAATATGCGAAAAAAAAAATTAACTAGGTCTAGGGCCTAAGAATAATTCAGTTGCAGACGTACCTTGTTTATTGCTAACTATGCGGCTGTTGTAGCCCTAGCCACCGTCTCAGATTTTCTTGAAACCCGGATATAATGTGCACCAACATGTCTGACGAACAAACCCAAAATTTGACTTGCCAATTCCAAGTCGTTTAGAAGTTACGGCCATTTGAAATTTTAGGGTCATACCCCTTTTTAGCTATCAATTAGAACATATTTGTATAGTTGCATTTTCAATTAACCATATCTTCAAATAGAATAAAGATAATTAACTGAAAATTGATATCTAGACTAACTTTTGGCTGTAGAACAGGAATATAACATGACTTTTGGTATACCGGACCCCGTTACGAAAATATTGGTTCGTAAAGACCCTAACTTATTTGAAAGTATAATACATACTCCAAGTATTGAAATACACGCCATCGTGTTGGGATTCAATATTTCGACATTAATTATGGCATCATCAGGAATGGTTGCGTAATTTTTCTTCCATTTTTAGACCTCATTAAAATACCCAAATCAGTTATTAAAAGGGTCTTATGCAACAAATTATTAATATATAGTTGAAAATGTTTCACCACAAAAAATTCTGGATTTTTAACTTATCATTTTATGGGGTAATCGTAGGTCAAAAGGTCATTTGGGACAAAAAATGCACAAAAATGCCTCGTTTTCATGGTGACCTTTGACCCTGTGGGCACGTACGCTTGTTGTTCAAACTTGCACCATTAATTAATTTATATATGATGATCAGATGTTCCAAATATCAGCTTGGTGTCTTTATCCCTTCATGTTTAAAATGCGATTTGAAAAGGGGTATATTTTTCAATTTGTGACAGTATCAGTGCGTAAATGTGATAAAATTAATTTTTGAATAACGATAATATTAAAAATAATCTGCCTAGACCCTTGAAACTTAAATTCTTAAAAGAACTTTATGTGCTTATTTCAGGCATGCAGTTCGTTAAGGGATGTAGTGTTTCATTAGTAAGATATGTCCCCCCAAAAATGGCCCAAGTGCAAGAATTGCGCAATAGTATTACTGTTGATTTCAAATGAGCATAATATTATCCGTGTACTGTCTAGAGCAGTGAAACTTTTCATTCTAGGACAACTTTTTGTGTTGATTTCAGTTTAAAATGCAGTCTGTTAAAGGGATAAATTGCTTAATTAGTAAGATATTTTGCCCCAAAAATGGCCCAAGCGCAAGAATTGCACTATAACATTGTGCGACTATTATATTTTGATATTTAAAATGAGTATACCAATAACAGTGTACAGTTCAGAACCATGTAACCTTATATTCTAGTACATATTTGTACACTTATTTAATTCATGCAGTTTGTTATAGGCCATGGGGTGAAAATCCTAACGTTCAGTCCCGTTCCGAAATTTTCCTAATACTTTTACTCATTATGATAATTATTATAATAATATTTAAAAGCACCAAAAAAAAGTTCGACCGTCAGAACTTCTGCAAATACGAGAAAATGACGTTTAAACTTACGAAATTGAAAGTTCTTTGCGCTAGATTAGCACACGACATTTTGTATACGTCACTGTACTCGTTCGAATATTGTATTTTTGATACGTAGTTTATTATTTGCGAACTTCGTATTACTGCTTTAGAAACAAATTTTAAAATTATAATTAAATATAGTTTGAATTTCAATTACAGAATAATATTTTTTAGACTACTATTAAATTGTTTTTGTTACAATAACTTCACGTGTTGTGGTACAGCCAACAACAGTAAACAACAACATGGCGACTAGCGGCGGACAGTTTGCCGGTGTTGTAATAAAGTGTTATTTTCACCGCGAAGAAATTGCTAATGAAACTCCAATTCTAGTTACAGCAACCAGATTCTTGAAGATTGTTACTTGTAACAAATTATGGATAGTTTTAGACAGTCATAACCGAACTATAGCTGACAAACTTGTGTCTTAACTAGCCTAGGATGTGCCTCTTGTGTCTTGGTTGTAATGGATAAGGGAAAGACATACGATTACGAGGATGTGATAAGACTTTCACCCTGTTTGCTATCGTCGTTACATCGACACGAAATCGATAGCAATGATAAGTTATCATTACCAAGTGTAGTGTAGTCCCGTCAGTACTTTACCCAGACACATTGTACAATGTATTATTAAATATCCTTTAAAAAAATGGTGCTGACTGTGCAGGCCCTACCTCACTTAGCTTCGTGAGTGGATTTCCCGTACGATTGAAAATCGTAACGGTACTGGGTTTGGTCTACAGGAGTTCGTGCTTCGAACAAGTTATTGCATTCATAGAAAAAGCCTTTTGATGGAGAAAGTGAACCTTTTTAGCAAAAGTTTGCCTAGGTCGAAACTAACTCCGGCTATATAAAATTGATTATAAGATTGAAAAATATTAATTTTGTTATTGTAGTAGTGATGGATACTATGTACACGTTTAATTATTGTTATTTATTCGTTAATGTCATTATATTTACATTAAATTTAATATATTGTTTAAGTATGAATTATTATGTTCATGTAAAAATTAATCTTATAAATTAAAATTGTATATTTTAAATAATATAGTAGGCATAATTTAATGGAGATCATCAAATGCGGTTGTAAGACCAGGTGCAATCAAGGCAGATGTCAGTGCAATAAAATGAAAATGAAATGCTCCGATCTTTGTCAATGTACAAACTGTCAGAACAGAGATGATAAAGACACCATGAATGAAGATGCTCAATTTGCAGACGATGAATACCTAGACGAAATTTACATTGATGATTTGTTTGATTGAGATTTGATGTGTTTCTTATTTCATTATTATTATGTATAATATAGAAAATTTAAAAAAGGTAACGTAACCATGTGACCCTTGAAAATGTAAGAACTTCAAAACCATGAGACTTAACACACAGTGACACAGGAGTACGTAAAGCATTATCTATTTTTATTTATTTTGTACAGGTATAATAAAGAAAACTTTAAAAAGTACCTGTATAATGTAACGGTGTAGCCTATGAGAATGTAAGAACTTTGGAACCATGAGATTTAACACACAGTGACACAGGAGTACGTAAAGCATTATCTATTTTTATTCATTTTGTACAGATATATTATAGAAAATTTTTTTAAATTATAATGTAATGGTGTAACCCATGAGAATGTAATAACTTAGAACCATAAGACTAAACACACAATGACACAGGAGTATGTAAAGCATTATCTATTTTTATTTATTATGTATGATGTACAAAAGTTAAAAAAGTACCGTATAATGTAACGGTGTAACCCTTGCGAACTCTAGAACCATGAGAATATTCTCACAACGACAAAGGACTGCGAAACGCTTCACTGTATTTATTTATTAAGTATTAAATTTAAAAAGTAACAGACTCACTAGAGCGCAAGAAGCTTTTATTAAGATGTATAACACGTGTACAGTACATAAATATAGAGTTATATATTGTATAAGCTCTCAGAATATTTGAGAAATAAATATGAATTTTTCATATTACGTATTAAATTTCAATTTCTGAAATTTCTCATTAATAATTATACTGTAAGTTGACGCGAATTGACGTGTACTGACGCAATCCGACATTACTTGACACGATTTGACCTAAAATGACACGATTTTATGCGAGTTGACGCGAGTGGACAGCTCATGGTATGATCGCGACGTGCTTCTACACCGCTGTATCGCGGTGTGTTTTCCGACGACCAGCAGCCTAGGAACGTAATAAAACGGTAATTTTCTTAAAATTGCAGAAGATATTTTGGTCGAACTTTCTATATTTGATTCAAGACATATAAAACTATTGTAGGCCTAAATTTTTTATAATGAAAAAATCGGAACGGAATTCGTTTTCTAGATGTCTTTTGAGCTTCACCCCATGGCCTATTAAGGGATACAGTCTTTAGTTAGTAAGATAGTTTGCCCCAAAAAAAGTATTGCGCTGACACTTGACATTCTGTTGTAGTCGGATACTGTGAATCTTGCAGCTCTTCTTTGCACCCTTTCCAGTTTGTTTATTAGACGAACTTGATTTGGGTCCCAAACTGAGTATGCGTATTCAAGCTTTGGGCGAATGAGTGATTTGTATGCTGCTGCTTTGATTTGCGAGTCGCATTTTGAAAAATTTCTCCTGAGAAATCCAAGAATTTTATTTGAGTCATTTATAACTTGGTTTATGTGTAATTCCCATTATAAATCATTGGTAAGTGTAATTCCTAGGTATCGACTACTTTTGACGAGAGTCAGATTTTCACCTAACATTCTGTATTCAAAATGTAGTGGGATTTTATTTCTTGTCATATTAATTGTATGGCATTTGGACGGATTAAATGTCATTTGCCATTTTTTTTTACCAGTTTACTAATTGTTGAAGATCATTTTGAAGTTGCTCCTGATCTGATCTTTTACTTACAGGTCGAAAGAGTAGACAGTCATCGGCAAATAGCTTGATCTTTGATCCGAAGCTTAGCTGTTCACCAATATCGTTAACATATAGTAAAATCATTAACGGTCCAAATACCGTACCCTGAGGAACTCCTGATATTACTTGTGTTGAATTAGACACTTCTCCATCAATAACAACATACTGGGTCCATTTTGTGAGCCAGTAATGGATCCAATTTAGTGTTTGGCCTGATATTCCGTATCTGCTAAATTTATAAAGTAATCTTTGGTGCGGGACAGTGTCAAATGCTTTACTGAAATCAAGTATTTGTACATCGATTTGGTTCTTGCTTCCTTGATCGAGGTTTTTAATAGGTCCATGCTAAAACCAGTCCGAGTTCGCTGTAGTTCACAATGAATGTGGTCACGCCAGCACTGCGTAGACACACACAGCTGCTACACCTGCTAAACTGCTAAATCCCGCCGTTAGCAACTTGCTTGAGTGCTAGCTTGAATCCCCAAATTTAAGATTAAAAATCGAGTACAAACCAGATTTAAAAGAATGATTGATTCAGTACAGATCAACTATTAAAACACTTTAAAACTCTTTACAACTATCTAAAATACAAGTTAAAAAGACAGGTTAAAATTTTGAGAGAGCGACAAGAGCGCGGCACACGTCCGTAAGTAGCGCAACCAACACTATGTTTTCCACAGCACTATGAGACCACAGCAGTTTTATTTGAAAGAGCACTCTGTAGTTCGATCAGTTAAATAATAAATCAAAACTAAAGTTATTGTCTTTATCTAAATTTTACTAGTCAACAAAAACATCTCTCGATTCGGAGGACCTGCAGTAGAACTTGCACTACAGTAAAGAAAATGTCACTGCTGTATAGTATACACAGTACGGAACATAGTAGAGAGTAGCCTCAGAAAATTGTGAGTAACCAGCCGTGCGCGAGAATAAAAAAAGATAGGCAGACTACCCACCTAGGTCTAGATTTAATTTTATATTTAGGCCAGAATTTAACGCCGACTTACCATGGCACTTTGAAAGTATATTTGAAGTATGTTTGTGATTTGTAATGCGATTGTAGGCTAACTTCCTTCACTTTTGCAAAGAAAACTTCAGCGACATAGTTCTCTATTTACAGAGCGGCGTACAAAGCGAATTCCAATCGAACTCGGTTAGCGCATACCGCGCCCTGGAAACTCCAGGCACGTTGTTATGTAATTTACAAATCTTCATAAGCATAAAGAAAGTATAGCCACATGTACGTATAAGAAAACAATAGAAAATCGTTCAAACGATCAACAAACGTCCAAACGATTCACTGTCGTCCAGACGCGAGCCGTAATTCAAGCCTGTTGCAAATGAATATTTATATAGCGTGGTAATTAGAATGGTTGATTTCTCAGAGGTGTTCATGATAGGATGTTGACCTAGACGCGTTTTTGCCGTCTGGAATAATTTGGAGATCGCGCCTAATGATAAATTAAGTAAATCATCTTTATTGTGAAATCAAAATGCTAAACTAATATTTTGTGTGTTCCCTATCTCCCTAGTCCTGTTTGATCATAAATTAGACGGCATTTCCACTCACAATAGTGTAGTCGCAAGCCTGTTGCAAATGAAATATTGGAATATTATAAATATAAAATGGAATATTACTTAGACAAAAGCGAAATCCAAAATTTTAAAAACTTCAAGGCTTTGCCGATTCAAGGGGCCCAGCCGGCACACCATCCGCCACTGGATACTTTGAAAATTTCGTATGGAAATAAATGTTAATTGCATTGCTTAAAATCAATTGAAAGGATATAGGTGCCAGAGCTTCCGGGGGCTTCGCCCCCTGGTCCCCAACCAAGGCTTGAACGTACGGCCAAAAGCTTTATTTTTCATTTCGTTCCCCCCTCCCCCCTCACCTATAT
>NW_022726800.1:9116-28350 GCF_011630105.1 Anneissia japonica
TAATCATATTTATTTATATAGCGCCTTTTTTTGCAGATACGAAGCGCTTCTGTCCCTGGTCATTGGATCCACTTTTGGTCTGTCTAACCTAGGCCTAGTGAATTTTTACAGTAATTCGTTTCTTGCAAGTCATGTATGCCTGCCTACTAATAAAGTGTTAATAAATTGTTTATATTATTAATACTTAAATACTGTACTGTAATGTAATTTTCCCTTTATCATAATCCAGTTCATGTTGTGGTACTAGTACATTGTGAATGCATAAGAATATCAGTAATATTGGCACAGCATGTTTCATTATTATAACATATTTACTCTGCTATATGTTGTCTCGCTTAATTTTACAATTTTTAATATTTAATACTATGTATCGTGCTGTTGGAAGACATAACATACCTGTACAGTATCCTGTTTCTGTAAAAATACAACTTGACATGATTATTATACTGTACTTTCTTTACAGTATTATTATAATATAATTGTAAAACAAACTCTTTTTCACGCACGGTTTTGGTTTTGTTTGGCTTAACCAGGGTCTACCGGATATATATCAACTCCTTTTTAGATTATTTTGAGAACAGACTTGAAAATAATTATGTTCAAATACCTGAAGATTACAACTTTTGTTGAAAAGTATGCATTTTTATTTGAATATCAAAGAGCCAACTTATACTTAGTATTATATTAGTAGTTGCAAACATTAAATACAGACGATGTATTACAATGTTTAGAACAGGGTCTCATAATTTGAATGTTAACGGTGGAATGAAGAAGGCCTTTATATATTCAATTTATTTTTGCTGAACAAAGTAGATGTATACCTTACCCTTTCTGTTTAATTTTCCTGCTTATAAATCAGAAAGAGAGTCATTATTGCCGTGCACGGACAATAAAAATAAGATAATATGAACGTGGGGTACTGTAAACGCTGAATTGTTTTACAATTGTTGAGAAAATTTGAAATATTACTTCCAGTTCCTAGCCTAATCAACTAAATCAACCCCCTTTCACCATCTTTAAAGTAATTTTAACTCTGCACTGGATATTATTAATTTGATCTGGAAAAAGATCAGTGCAATGACTACTGTAGATGTAATATTAATTTTTTTTTTCTTTTTTTTTTCAGGTTTCATGCTAACATGTATTTTACTCATAAATTTTGCTGTTAAACAAGGTAATTCTTTTTGGCATGGTTGTGGTGCAGGTTTTTTCATGTCAGATGCAGACATGCCAACCACTCCGATTTCGGCGGAGTTACTCTGTTTATTTAAGCAAAACTCCGCACTCCGATTTTTGGTCGAAAATCTCCGCTTTTTACGCATTTTGGCCAGGTGAAATAAATCGCTCATTTCCGAATAAAAATGATAATCCTCTAATTTAGATAAGAACAAGACCACTTAATTTCATCCTGAAAACAGCGCTCTGAACTGTAGGCCCTATACAAAATAGTAATTCGCGCTCTACGGTCTACTGATTTCGGAAAAACCAATTTCATTGACACCAAATTGCTGTCAGAGTTGCACTCTGAACTGTATACGAAAAATTAATTCGCGCTCCACGGCTACTGATTTTAGGACGCGAAATATCACGATTTTTGTGTCACCTGTGTATAATCCGCACTTATTGTTAAGCTTCAAACCGTTCCCATAATGTTAAGTTTTTAATTATTTTTAAACATTGACATTATTTACAAATGTCAACATCAAACAACTGGAAATGCATGTAAACTTCTGGCTACTGCAATGAAAAAACCTCTCTTGCTCTAGGGAAATCCCTATTTTCATTCTAGACGGTCGCGATACATTAAATTTTCCAACATCAGTTTAGTTTAAAATAAAATACTTATTGAGTATGTTTATCTATTTTAAACAATCATTCCATTATTATGGTGACTAATAACAGTCGGTATAATACTGACTGTTGTTAGTCACCATAATAATAGAATGATTAAGCTAAATATATTGGTTATTCTTGGCCTAAGTCATTACTACTCACAGCCCACTGTGCGGAGCGGCTCGCGATCTGAACTTTTTTGGAGTAGGTTAATGACCGGTGTATAGGCCGCACCACCCCAAACTTTAGGGGGAAAATCACGTATAAAATTTGCGGCTTATGCACCGGAATATACGGGAATAACAGAAAGTATCCTGTCAGTTTTAAATCAAAATTACTTTAGGTGATATTCCGATGTCTACGGTAAACTTCTTGTGACTGGTGTGTGGTGTTGATTTTTTTTTTACTTGCCTAGGCGGTATTGCTGTTGTGAGTCAAAACAGTTACATTTTACAATTCAATCACATTGGTACCATGTCTTAGAAATACTCCTCTCACATTTTGGCTTTGTAGAGTTGGCATGTCTGCAGATGTACCTGGTAAGATGTTGTGGCATTGAAAGTATGCGTTGTGCACGTAAAGTAGCATGACAGGGATACACCTCAAGGAGTAGAGAAAGATGCACAAGACTGCTGGTTTGCCATCTCGGTATTTAGTGACCAGGGAAATACTAATGCCAACGCCTTGAATATTCTCCAGATTGTGATACTGTAGGCATTATATAAATTCGAATGAAAAAACGAAAGCCAAAAAAACAATTGATCTTCCGTTAAAAGTTATACTGCAGTTATTTGGTAAATTTTATGTGAGCTTTAGTTAAGTAGTGAATAGCAATTTCATTATAGATCCAGTGCCTACAATACTGTATTATTTTTACTCTTCAAATTTTTCAGTGTCTTGCCCACTGTTAACAGTATCGATGGCAAATGCAACAGTCATTCAAGGAGAAACAGGGAAAATGTCATGTAAATTGCACCAGCCACCCGGAAATATAAATGTAACAGCTGCTGTTTTATATAGATGCAACGGAATCTCATTAGACAAAAAGAAATGTACTGAGGGGCTCATAAATTCTGAAGCTGATGAAAATCCTAAAGGAAGATATAGTGTAACTAAAAAATCTTATGAAGCTATATTTTCAATAGTAAATGCGTCATTGGAAGACTCTGGATGGTATAAATGCGTTATATATTATGGTAGTGATTTGTTCAACGCCCATGATTTTGGAAGTTTAGCGGTTTATCGTAAGTAAATTTCTGTACGTCAATTAATTTAATTTTTGTTACATTATACATTTACATTTTACCACAACATGCCTCATAATTTCATAGGCTTTATGTGCTTATGTAGCCTTTTGCAATGTTCTCTACACTTTGCAGGGTTGTCACCAGCATTTTAGAGTGGTGGTCAGCGAATACGTTAATCTTGTGCTTATCTAATGTAGCAAGCATGTCCATTGTCTGGCCAGTGAGTTGCTTAATCAACAACTCCCTACTCTAGTAGTTGTAACAAATGTATTTAGTTAGCCTACGTTTTTTTCAGCAGCCTAAAAATACAGACTCGTCGGAAATGTTGAGTGCTGGACGGGCCCGGCCACCGCCCACCAGCGTGGTGAGAACCCTGACTTGTTGATATTCTAAAACTATTGGGGAGAGTAGGCTTACTAGGCAAGCTAGTAAAATCTAAGAGCCTCCACCAATGGATTATGAACAACAAGCTAAAACTTTAACATAAAATAAAATAACATTGGAGGATAAATTACAATTATGCAATTTTCTACATTAGACAATAGGAGAAGTTTAATGTAATAATAATAATAATAATAATAATAATTTGGATTTGTAAAGCGCAAAATACATAGGTCTCTATGCGCTAGAAATTTGCAAATTAAAATAAACTAAAGAGATGAGCCTTGAGACGATTTTTAAATATCTCAACAGAAGGAGACTCACGAACAAAAATAGGCAAGCTATTCTACACCTTGGGAGCAGCAACGGAAAATGCTCTTTCACCATACGTTCTTGTACGACATGAAGGGATGAATAATGTAGATGAACTAGATGTAGATCTTAAAGCTCTAGAACAAGTGGTGGAGCGAAGTTTAATCAGGTTGGATATGTATGAGGGTGATTTATTATTTAATGATTTATATGTGAAAAGCAACAATTTAAATGAGATGCGTTGCTTAACAGGTAACCAGTGCAGGCGACGAAGAGTAGGTGTTATATGCTCAAATCTAGAAACTCCTGACACAAGATGTGCAGCCATATTCAAAAGAAGTTGCAGCTTCCTTATATGCCTTTGAGGAAGACCATAAAGTATAGCATTGCAATAGTCCAACCGAGATGTAATTAAGGCATGGACAATCTTGATAGCTGCATCATCAGTTAAGAATCTTCTAATGGTTTTGATGTTGCGTATATGATAAGATACTGCTTTACTTAATGTGCCTATCCATTGTCATTGAGGAATCAAATATCACCCCAATATTACGAACCTCATTAGATGGAATAACTGAGGTATTTCCAATGTTGATGTTTTGAATGATAGGCACATTTCTAAGATACTTCGGGTAAATAAACAGTATCTCCGTTTTATCAGGATT
The DNA here is from genome assembly GCF_011630105.1 of Anneissia japonica. Lineage (NCBI taxonomy): Eukaryota > Metazoa > Echinodermata > Crinoidea > Comatulida > Comatulidae > Anneissia > Anneissia japonica. Next base: position 13,555 of record NW_022726800.1, read on the forward strand.
GAAAGAGAGCATATTTTTCGCTAACCAGACTTGGACATCTCTGATGCAAGCTTCAATAGTTAGCTTAGCCTCGTCATATCTTCCTGCACTTGGTTTGAAACTAATATAAAGCTGTGTGTCATCAGCGTAGGCATGATATTCAAGACAATGTTGTTGAATTATGTTACCTAAAGGAGAAATATATATAAGGAACAGAATGGGACCAAGAATGGGACCTTGAGGGATTCCGCATGTAAGATCAATATAGCCCGAGGTAGTGTTCCTTATGTGAACCAATTGTTTCCTTGATCTTAGATATGACTCAAACCATATAAACACTGTATCACAAATTCCTAGGGATGCAAGCCTCTGGAGAAGAATGGAATGGTCAATAGTATCGAACGCTGCAGACAGGTCGAGAAATATTGACAAGACACAGTTGCCTTTATCGAGTGCGAGCATGATGTCATTGTGCACTTTCAGGATTGCGGACTCCGTGCTATAATGCTTCCTATATGCGGATTGAAGAGGATCGAATAAACTATTGTCCTCGAGATAGTTAACTACATCAGAAGAAACGCATTTTTCAATAAGTTAAGAAAGAAATGCAATGTTCGCCACAGGACGAAAATTACCTGTAGACATGATATTTGGATCTAAGGACGGTTTTTTCAAAAGTGGTCTGACCACACCTATCTTTAAATCGTCCGGAAAGATTCCAGACGATAAAGATGCGTTGATTATCTCAGTGTAAATGGGAGTCATGATTTCATGAAAAGAAGTAAGAATATTAGTAGGGAAAGGGTCCAAGATGCAAGTTTTTCTTGGCATCCTTTGAATCATCTCACTGATATTCTCGTTACACACAACCGTGAATTTACTAAGTTCATATTTAATAATGTTTAATATTCATGTTGAGAAACAACAATTTGAAGTGAAGTAGCCAGGGAGGACGGTGAATGCAGAAGTGGTTGTCTTAAATTCTGAACTTTCTCACAGAAAAAGGTATTAAAATCCTGTGCAAGTTCCTTATCACTTACTGCAGATGGAAGTTCCTCATCATCACATCTACCAAGAAGCTTATTGGTCAACTTGAAGAGACGCCTCTGGTCTGAGCCACACTCTTTAATTTGAGTGTGGATGTAAGATGTCCTAGCTGCGTCTAATATATCATAATATACTGAGCACTGCTGTTTATAATTCATGTGGTCTGCATTTTTACCAGACTTGAGCCACATACGTTCAAGTCTGCGTCTCCTCCTTTTTGCATCTCTGCAATCATCAGTGTACCACTGAGATTTAGACCTGATTGTAATAGTCTTCTTTTTCTCTGGAGCTAACTTGTCTCTTAACATACGAAGACGAAGGTTGTAATTGCATACCACAGAATTGACATTGGCAGCAGTAGACCCATTGTTAAAGAATGTACTGAATGCAGATAATAACGAGGTCTTAAGAACATCCAATTTGATGTCCTTGAAGCTACGAAAAATTATTTCCTTTTTTAAGACGGATGATTTGGAAACATCAACATCAACCTGTAAGACGAAATGATCCGACAAATTATTTTGATGTACAGACGTACTGAGAATGACACTGGGATTATTTGTCACAATAAGATCCAGAATGTGACCAAGTCTGTGTGTGGGACTATTAATGAGTTGGACAAAATTAGTGGAGTCTAGAATATCCAAAAAATGAATAGTTTGAGGATTATCAGATTTGTCAATATGGAGATTGAAATCACCTGTTATAAGAAGGTTATCTATTAATGAATACTGTTCAAGGAGTGTACTAAACTCATCAAAAAACTGTGATGTGGTACTGATTCCACTGCTTGTAGGGGGCCTATATATGGTAATGATACAAAACGATTTAAAAGGACATCTTATCACGGTCTCACAGGCCTCAAATGAAATAAAGCCACCAATTTTACTACTTCTCATTGGTAACCTTGATAAGATTCCAACACCACCGCCACGCCTACCCTCACGCGGAAAACTATTAAAAGTATAACCTTCAGGTTTACATAATGCAATAACAGAATCGTCGTCTAGATGTAGCCATGTTTCTGTTATTGAAACAATGTCAAGAGCCTGATCAGTAACATAATCAGAAAACTGTGTACATTTATTACGTATGGACCGAGCGTTCCAAACAGCAAGCTTAAGTTTGTTATCATGCTCCGAAGATGCTTCAATGGTGGCGTTATTGCTGATCATAGATGAAGAAAGGATTGTAGAATGTTTACCTTCTCTGGTTCTCTGATATACATGTAGCTATGTATATCAGCAGAATATGTTCCAACTAATAATGCACATTTGTCAATTGTAATTTTCAAAACTGTTACATGCATGCAAAAGTCCCCGCCACCTCCCAGCAGTGCTTGATGGAAGCATTGCGCATGCGTATCACTACGCAGCATGGAAAAAGGAGACAGATTGGCAGATTGATAATAGAAAAAGAAAATAATTGATTGATTGAATAATAACTGATTGATAAAATTTAATCATTCAATATCAAAACAGAAGGCCTAAATAAGAAAATGAATGCATTACTAGTAGAAACAGGTTTCCTTGCTCACGTACTGGCACATTTTTGGCTCAACAGACTACTCACACGCACCGCCACCTCGGTCCTCAGCATTGTAAGGTTGGAGGTTCAGTTTTTTTATGTAACCATGATGGTAGACCTAAAGAACCGGTAGGTGATTCTGTTATTATCAAAACAGACAGTGTTGACTGAATGCCGGGCCCGTTTTGACAGCGCTATGCTAGGCCTACACACCCTGATCGTAGCAACCCCAACACGAATGGCACTTCAGAAATACAGTACAGTATACCGATTATTCTCTCAAACTTCATATCCTATCGCGTTGTTTAATTGTGTTTTAAGTTTAACTTTATTTATTTATTTTTTATTTTATTTATTTATTTTTAAGCGTACAGGTTTAGAATATTTTAAAATCCTCAATTTAAATTATTTAAGGTTTTCTTTTTATTTTAAATGAAAAATAAATGTAGTCGTTAATATCGATCTTGGTACAATGTAAACCTGTAATCATATGACTACTTACAGTATATACAGAATTGTACTATATTATAGGCCTAGAATAGGGCCAGGCCTCCTACTATAGTATAGAGGCTTGTTGCAAATCCTAGCCTACATAAGCCTAGCCCGTATAATGCCTAGCTCGTGATCGCGGTACCCTGACCATTAAAAATTAGCAGACGCACTGGGAAGCGTTGTTCACAGCATTGGGCTGTCAACGAAAAATGATTCCCCCATCATCGATGGAAATGGAACAGGCCTACGTCATGCTTGGCTGATTAGTTTTGATTTAGATTTCGCAAGTCTAGTGCCATACGCAGCAAAAGTCTATATCTAGTGTTGTTGTAAAATGCATTTCAAACCAGGCTGGTCTTTGATTTACATTTTGGAAGAGAATTTGGAGATCAAATCAGACCTACGTTTTGAATTTGAATTAATTTTAAAGAAATTAGAACTACATTTTGGAAAATTTGAACTACGTTTTGAAAAATTAGAACTTCATTTTGGGAAACTAGATCTACTTTTTGAGAAATTTATGCCTACGTTTTGATGAATTAGACATTGAATTTTGCAATTACATTTTGATTTTTTACATGGACTTTTGCTGCGTATGGCACCCCATACACCAAGGCCATGCCAGGAGAGGGAAACAACAAAAACACAGTGTTGTTGTAACAACACTGTACATTGGGACAACGCCGAACTAATAGCCATCGTACCATCTTGGCACTCCAGAAGGACTAGAGAAAGCATCGAAATTCACAAACAATACTGTACATCAAGATATCGGATTTGTCATTAGCGATATTTGGCTGTCCATGTTTAATTGGACCTAGCGAAGCCCCACCATTTCCCGCCTTTTGGAACTATGCCTTTGTTTCTGTCATTCCCACCCCTTTCCGGCCCTGGAACCATGCCTTTGTTTGGGCGTTCCCACCCTTTTGTTTTTGTGAACAATGGCTTTTGTTTTAGCCTTTCACTAGCAGTCTTCTCATTGGGCAGTTTATTCTTCCAATTACCATCCAGCTTTTATTTTAGCCTTTCACCCATTGGTCAGTTTATGCATCCAATCACCATCTCTACCCATCCTCTCTACCCAAACATATGAATATTTCCCTGTTTAGAGTTTCTGCAGATATTATTCTCCTGAAGACGATTGAAACAACTCAATCGAAACTCAAGACTTTCTCAACTACAACAGTTCTTTTCAGAACTACTTACATGTGCAAGCTTCAACATATATATTATTATTGTTGTTGTTCTTTAATATTGGTTTTTATACTAATTAGAAACCAGAAATTCAGACTGGGCCTTTGGAGATGTGTGGCAGCCGTAGTGCAAACTTAATTACATAACAAACTCTTAATAATAATAATAAGTGAGATTTGTAAAGCGCATAATACATAGGTCTCTATGTGCTAGCAATTTGCAAACAAAGTCAAGAATAAAATTGAATTTAATGATGAACCGATTCTTAAAAACATTTTGAATTTGTTCATGTTCACATCCTTTTTTACATGGAATTACCCTTACAGTATAGACCATAATATTACTTCAGATAAAATATTATAACCTTTTTCACACATTTTAACTGCCAAAGAGGGGTAATTTTCCCCTGCCCCCTCAATTTCATTTTTTTGGCCAGCACTGTCCCATTTTCCAACCGATTTTCTTAAAAAAGATGTCAATAGACAATAGACTGCTTCATTTTAATACCAGTATATTTGGTATTTGATACATCACCCATTTATAGCCCACCACTACTGTTTGTATCTCACAATATTCTTCAAACCTGCTATTTTTAACAGTTTAATACAATAAACTGGGGCAAAACATATCTTTTAGCTTTTACTATCATCTATAATTTTATAGGGAACATTTCTGAAATCCCAAAATACTGTACAGGGTTTTTACATCATAATTTTTGTTCCAGAAGGTCATGTCAGTGGTCAAATATTAATTTGAATTTTAATTTATTGTACTTCAATTCTGTTAGTACAGATTTGGAATCCTTGTCCAATCTCCTTTAATATGGTACTTTTTTTCCTAAAAATCAGACCAGTACATTTGATTTATTTGCATTTTAAAAATGGTAGTCACGCATAATTTTGCCCTTTTAAGCCATTTTCGGCCATGACTTTTGATCTGTTGGTCCGATTTTGAAAAAAAAAAAGAAATTTCGCTTTTTTCTTACACAAATGAATCTACATGTCAAATTTGGTCAAAATTTGAGATGGTGAGTTGTAAATCTCTCTTTTTTTGGGGTGATCTGACATGGAATGACCCATACTGTGAGTAGAATAACATTGATTAATACATTGAAATTTTTAAAACTAGCAATCGGTTGAAGCAATTGCGACACCCAATCGCAAAGTAAAATTGTGTGTGAAAGCTCACAAATACAGTAGCAGTTGATAAGTAACCGATATTGCAATTGTCACGTTGCGATTGGGTGCTACAATCTTTATTACTTCCGATTACCACAAAATCCGATCACAACGAATTCCATAGGCACTGTTTAGCTGAGATTCACTTTATAAAATACATAATGTTGGAAAAAGTATTACAGTAAACAGTGACTAAATAATAAATAAAAATTCTGGATTTATAGCGCCTCCTGTTGTCACAACCTTAAGGACTGCTAATAATGGCATTAGAACAACAGCAACATCAATTGGAACCCCATTTCAAAGTAAGTTTGTGGATTCTTTTTTATACAACTGATTATTCTTGTGTATTATTAGACTATATTACCATGGTATTATAGATAAGTGACAGAATGACTTAGTGTTTGAGAGCTCTATCCTAATCCACGCTGTCCCAAATGTTGGCATTGTCAAAGAGTACTATAGGCCTACTGAAAATAATTGTTTGCCATTTGTTGTACTGTACGTTATACAGTAAAATATGCAGACTTTATTGATTTCAATTCTACAAATTTGATTCTGCTCTTCAGATAGAGTAAGCCTATATATTTGCTTAGAGATACAGTATTAATCATCACTGGTGACTGTAGCTAATCCTAATGATATTACTTTTAAATGGGTGACTCCCTCCTGGGATTAACCATGCAGACAAGGATCCATCAATATTCACTTAAAGAAAAATGCATGATGTTGGAAAAATTATTACAGTGACTAATAATGATAATAATAATTATTCTGAATGTATATGTGCTGTGTAGTACCTCACAATGTCACAACGTCAAGGAATGTTACTAATGGATCAACAAGAAAACCAATTTCAGATGATAGTGAATCCAAATTAATAAGCATGGGTGAGTTCCATTTCGTATCACCAATGTACAGTATATGTACAATTTCATTTCCATTTCACTGCATGATATTTAACTCAATATTTATATTATGTATGTTTAATGTTCTATTAACTGTCAGTTTATTTAGCATTTAATATTTACTTCTAGGGCATTCCACAGTGTTTGGTCTGTGAGGGTTAAATTTTCATTTTCAATTATTAATATATATTTTGGCTAATTCTCAAAGAAGATACAGTATATTAAAGTTAGATGAAAACAACTTTTTTCATTATTTTGATGGATATTGTTTGAGTTATTTGATATTAAATATTAAAAATGCATATTTTGCATCACGGACGAGACATTAAAAAATACTAAATATTTCTTAAACAGTAAATCTGATAACAAAATTTAGGTGCAGACACAGTTACCTTGTATTTCCTCGATTACAAAATCATGTGTTTGGTTGAAATTTGTTGTTATTAATTTCATACTTACACATCATAATTCATAATTGTCTCATCCGTGACATTTGAGGAGGTTTTTTTTTACATACATTAGGACAGTAATGCTATGAAAAATTTAATATTCAAATTTCTCCTACTAGAGATTATAACTTAATATTTTATCAACCAATTTTTAGACGGGACACTTAAAATATTAACGCAATACAAGTTTCTTTGCTACTGACAAACAAAGGTAGCAAAGTATGTAAAATATTGCATTGATATCAGAGAATTTATCCCTATTTATATTGAAAAGTACTTTTCTCATTGGATAAAAGTGTCCTGTCCTTGACATTATGGAATGTCCCGTCTGTGACAGCACATAATTCATATTTTTTCATAAAATTACATTTACGATTTTTTGGTAAACATTTAGACAAAAACAATCTTCTGGGGATAGTATTAAACAAAAAATAATTTAATATCTCTTTTAGATGAGGAGAAATATTAGAATATGTAAACCTTTCTAAAAGTCATGTCCAAATTTTGTCCCGTCCGTGACACATACAGTTTTTATCATAAAATAAAAAATAGAACATTTTTCAATTTTTCTCCCCCAATAATTAACCATAGGCATACATGTCAACATTACTATAAGTCTTAAGGCCTGTTTATACTTCAACGATAACGATAAAAAAAAAAGCTAAAAAGCAATTGTTCATCTAGAAAATAAAAGAAGTTTTAACACTAGAACGATTTGATAACTATTTATCAGTTATGAGATAACTACATATTTTGACAAATCAAATCAGATGACGTCATAATCACGGAAAAACATTAAAATCGTAGTAGTAGCAACGATTTTATAGTTTTCCATGATTATGATGTCATCTGGTTTGATTTGTTAAAACATTTTGTTATCATATACACAATAAATCATTATCGAATCGTCCAAGTGTAAAAATTTCTCTTATTTCTTTTGTTATCTATATGAACAATCACTTTTTAGCTTTTTTTATCGTTATCGTTGAAGTATAAACAGGCGTTTATAGTCTGTATTGTTACCGAGATATAACTGGTTATATTCTCAAAAATGTCAGAATGACAAAAAGAATACTGTGGAATGCCCCTCTACTACTTTGTCTTATCAAATTTGGATATCGTTATTAAATACATTTATGCTTATAGTACAATGCTAGCCAATACTGCCTTATGAGAGACTTGAACTGTGTAGTACCGTACAGTATAAAATACAGCAGAGGACGGAATAAGATGTACATGCATAATCACGTACAGACTTGAATGTTGAAAGACGTGCCAATACGTTTAAAAACAAAAGTGAATATGTGATGTCAAATCTCTATAAACATGTTATTGTTTAAAAAAAATCCCTTGATTTTAAATTCAGACTGTGGAGGAAAAATGTTTTTTGATATGTTGTACAACTGATTTTTCTGCTTACAAAAACCATATTTGACAAAAAATGCTGTACCGGTGAATATGGTACAGATTTTTGAATATTTAAAAATTGGAGGGGAGAGGGGGGAAATGTTTTTAAAAAGAGCCACTTTTTTACTCCTGTTTTTAAATACTTGTATCTACCACTTCCAAGTTTTTCATCAAATATGCTTTTTGTGTCTTAAAAATAGTCAGTTGTACAAGCTATCAAATTTTATTTCCTGTAGAGCCTGGTGTTAAGTAGGCCGTAATATTGTTAAATACGGAATTGTGTTGATTTAGTGTTTGATTTTCTATTCACTAACAGTTTTGATTGTGATAGCCTGTTTGGTACTCTTATGTGGTAAGTTTAAAAGAAATTTAATAAAATTGTTAAAAGAAAATTTGAGGGGTCACATGTGGAATTTTATATATATATATATATATATATATATAAAACCTTTTTGTGAGCTAGCCTCTCTTCCCCCCCCCCCCCTCCTCACCCACCCCCCCCTTCCCCCCCCTCCCCCCCCCCACCCCACCAGCCTCAATCATCAGATGATGATTGAGGCTGTGCCCTCATGAAACAGTCTGTAGTGCAAAATAAAATCGTAATATGTATTTTTTCAATATTAATTGTGTTTTAAAAATTTAGTGGTTGATTTTCTAACAGTTTTGATTGTGGTTGGCTGCTACTGCGTACCGTTTACATGTAAGTTTGAAACAAAATTTTTTACTAACATAAAAAAAAGAACATAAAGGATGCATAAATGTATTATATTTCGGAATAGTATTGCCTTGCCCTGTCGAGAACATATTGATCTCTTTTTAATTTTTTATTTTGAATATATATCGTCGTATTTTTACCCTAGTAGCCAGACCAGGTTTTGTATGCACTTTGAGGTCCAGAGAATTTGACTTCAGAAATTGGTTTAGGGTGGTCCAAGAATCATTTTTGGCTTTTGTAACACATTTTCAAAATGTGGCAAAAGTTCAAAATGTCAGGGTCAAATGTCATAGCTATACGGTCGTCTTATCTCCGCAACCACTGGTGGTAGAGAGCTAATGTTGGTGCCTATTTGTTCAGAACATTCATGTTTGTATTTACTCTAATGGAACATTTTGCTAAAAAATGACCGGAAATGCTGTTTCTAACCTTTGACACGTTTCAAGGTCATAGCAATAGGGTCATTATATCTCCACAACCACTGGTGGTAAAGAGTTAATTGTGGTGTCAATATGTTCGGAACATTAATTTTTCTATTTGGTCTAATAGAAAAGTTTGCTAGAAAATTATCGGAAATGCTGTTTTTGACCGCTGACATGTTTCAAGTGTCATAGTTATTGAGTCCTTATTATTATTATTGCAATAATTTGGTATCAGTTAAAGGACTTATTCGGAGATGTGCTGTACGCCTAAATTTGGCTCTATATTAGAGGTAAAGCAGTGCAAAATCAGCAGACCAGCTTATGTACAGTATGTCATGTGGCATTAGTGTGAACTCTCGTTCCATGGACACCCACTAGTCCAAAATTTTTCAAAATAGGAAAGGCGAGCAAAAGGCAATGCATGGTCAAATTAGTAATGCATCTCAGATGACACTACACGATTGTATACCCCATTCAGACTAGCTTCGCATTGCGATCGGTTGTAGCAATTGCGACACCCAATCGCAAAGTAAAATCGTGTCTGAAAGCTCACCAATAGTTGTCGATAAGTAATCAATTTCGCAATTGTTACCTGTTGCGATTGGGTGCTACAGTCTTTATTACTCCCGATTACCACGGAATCCGATCTCAACAAATTACAACGGATTCCACGGACACTGATTGGCTGAGGTCAATCGACATGAGCCAATCAGTAATGTTGTTTACAATGTCGTCATTTTGCCAATAAACCCGCGCGAACACTCGAAAAGTTTTGAAGGCCTACCTACCAGTGATAGTATTATATATACGACGATTAACTAATCAAAAAATGGTTATTTCAACTTTTAATTTTATACGTGAACGGGCTATCATCAAGCGCCGTCGTAAACGTGAGATGTTACAGAAAATCGCTGTACTTGTGTTTACTTCAAGTCTAGCCAATATAGGTAAGTGGCAATTATTTGCTGTCTACTGTGCACTACTACTAGGCCTCACTATTCATGGATAGCCTAGACCTGGTATACTAGTAGTCATGCGCCTCTATATAGGTAGATTGTATACTATTATTATTATTATTATTATTTATTATTATATCACATAATGTTTACACATTTTTATAGCGAAACTTAGTAACTGATTCTATTGTGTTAATTATTTATTTATTTAGCAATGCTTGGTGGAGATCGTGTTTGAGCCCTTCCAAGGAACACTGATTGGTTGGCCAATGACTCGTCAAACTGGATGAATGATGACCGCTGCTACCACCATTTTAGGATGAACAGAGCACCATTCGACCATTTGTGTGAATTACTGAGGCCCCACCTACTAAAGGATGAGACACAAATGCGTTTAGCCCATTAGCCCCGAAAAAAGGATCGCCATCACCCTTCACAAATTAGCCAAACACACAGATCTTGGAACGTTGTTGGAAATGTATGGAGTGGGTGTGTCAACAGTATGTACAATTCACTTGGAGGTTTGTTATATTATTACTAAATTTGTCTTCTTTTGTGGATGAATGGTTATTGCATGTTTATATTATTTACAGCACTTTACAACATATTATAAACTATTGATTTGTAATGTAAAAAATTCTCTGAAAGTTAAAATGTTTATAAATATATTTTTTATTAAATAATAATAATAATTTATTTTATTTTCTCTGGGTATGCAGAAAATATAGATTTATATATTTATTTTATTACGATTATTTAATGTATGCTTCTAGTATTATGATAATTCCCAATTGTATCTTATAGGTTTGTAATGTATAAGGTGCTGACGCCTATATATGCACCTAAACCAAGCACAAATGAAATGAAAGACATTATTAATGGCTTTGAAACAATCTGGGGCGGTAGCATTGATGGATGTCATATTCCAATTTTACCACCAACAGAATATCACACAGATTTCTATAACTGGAAGCAGTGGCACAGTGTTTTACTACAAGCAGTAGTTGACTACAGATATCGCTTCATCGATTTTGATGTTGGTTGGCCGGGAAAATACCACGATGCATGGGTTTTTGAGCATTCACAAATAGGTCGTACCATAGCTCAGGGTAGATTCTACCCAGAGTTAACCAAACAAATTGATGGTGTAGATGTACCTGTTGTTCTTGTTGGTGATGCAGCATATGCTCTGTCTAAAAACAGGATGAAACCATATCCGGAGGCAAAACTCACCCCTGACCAACGAGCATTCAACTTCATACAAAGTAGAAGCAGAATGGTTGTAGAAAATGCATTTGGCAGATTAAAAAATCGATGGCGTTGCCTTATAAAACGCAACGACAGCAAAACCTCTAATCTGCAATACATAATATGTGCATTCATTTTACTGCACAACTTCTGTGAAGCATGGGGTGATCCTGTTCCTCAAGATGATGAAGATGAACCAGAAAATTACATTCAACCTCCAGTTGTACAGTACCTGTAGTAGATGTAGCAGCCGCGCCCGTAGCTATACGTGATGAATTTTGCAGACATTTTGCTGCTGGAAATTAAGACCAAAAAATAATGTGATCCAATATCATAGAGAAATATGTGGTGTTTTTGTTTTCTCATTTTAAACGAATTGGTCTCGAAAAATTAATATAAAACAAAAAAAAATAATATTTGAGGCAATGCATTCATTTTAATCTTTAACAAAACACTACTGAATAAACACTATTCTGTTCTGATCTGTTGAAGATATGGTGTAGCAGTTTAAAATTTACATACAGTTTGGATCAAGTAACAGTTAACTTCAAACACCTTTATTTAAATTAATAATATATTTGTACTATAGAAATTCACACCTAATTTGTATATGGCTCAGTGTAAAACTTCATTAATGAAATCTATACAAAAAGCTAATATAACACTGTTGTCAAAATATTATAAAAACATTACAAATGTCAAATATAGTAGCACCTATGAATGACTGCAATGCCTTTAAGTATATATTTCAAAAACGATATTAACATTATGTCAAGGTTGGATATTAGTAAAAACAACTAACTGATACCAAACCTCCCTTGTATACCAAAAAAAAAAAATTACTACCACTATATCGTGTCCTGTTCTATAATTACTACTATTTTTTATTTAATTGTCATAAATGTCAGAAGCAACTGCATCTGCTCAGCCCTTTGTCGATCTTCACGCTCCCTATCCTCTTGTCTTCTTCGCTCATCCTCTCTCTATCTTCCCTTCTTTGCCTCTCCTTTCGTTCTCTCTCTTCTACTCGCCGCTGTTTGTCTCTCTCCCTCGCCTTTTCTTCGCGTTCCATTCGTCGCTCTTCCATCTGGATCTGCCATTCCATCCTAAACTATTCGTGATCCATTTCCATCTTCTTCAGTTCTTGTTGCCATGATTTGTCTTTTTCATCGGACTCTTGATTCTGCTTTACCATCACTTTAGGATGTTGGAGGGTTCATCTAGCTTCTCTAACGCCACTGCTGCCTTCCTTTTCTTCTCTGTTAAGTAATGAAATTCAAAAGTATACAATACACTGTAGTTACAAAAGTGCCTGGTATACATAGTATTATTAGTATTTACAGCCAAGTGATTTGTTTTTAGTTATAGTGAACAGTCTGACAACAGACTATTATTTGAACAAAATCCATTAATCGTGATACACCTTTCACAGATTGACAAATATGAAAATAAATCATTGTTGTGAGATTATTACATGTTGTACATTGATACTGTGACTGGATTCCATTGAAAATTTACTTTCTATTTCCAGCTGTAGGTGAAACATGTTTTATTTTCGTTTCATTCTTATTTTCACTGGAAACTGAGGCATTTTCTACAGATGATCTACCCGGACTAGACTCTTCAACTTTATCATTAACAAGAGACACCATGTCTTCTGAAATACAAAAATGAATTTAAATGAAGTAATTAATTGTTTTCTCTACTACAAAACAAAGATTACACTGTAAAATATCAATGTGTATGTAAATAATCATAATATTGATGTATTATGATGAAATAAATATGATAGGTTTATAAAAACAATTATAAAAAAATCTTTGCAGTTGAACTGCTTCATAAGACAACTAGTAGGCTATAGTAATTTTTATGTTTATTTTATGTTTGATTACAAATATGTAACCATTGCATGAGTTACATACCTAGATTATTAATAGAAATACCATACTGCATGTAATACAATAATTAACTATAAAGTAGGGTTATGTTACCAGGTGTTAGCTCTGACATGACGTCGTCTTCGGTATTGAAGACCATGCTATCAGTACTTCCTTCTTCAACCAGCGTGTCCCTGTCTATATGGTGGCTTGTATTTAGCCGATTCATTGGCCTCTTTCCTTAAAGCAAATTAACACTACAGCATGTGAGCATGTGGTTTGGGTCTGGGGAGAGGGTGAGGAAATTGTAAATACTAAAAAAGAAGTTTGTGCCATCAGGATATTTTATAACTCAGCATTTACCACTCATTTATTACCACCACTCAGCACGATTACATTCGTCGCTGGGGGCAGGGACCACACCACCCCATCATCGGCCTATCTGCGCTGCTGAATACTGAATAGACCAAGCATAAAATAACCAAAAGAAATAGGCCTAGGGCCTATACAATGGCTCAGGCCTAACCCTGGTCACTGTAAAAAGTAGGCATGCACATGGGGAGGGCATGGTGGATATCATCCGCGCAAAAAACAAAGGCCAAGCTTGGAGGAGGCCCTTTGCTATATTATAATATCCGACCGTTCCGGAAAAAGTAGGCCTACTCCTCATCCTACTTCGGTCCTACTAAATACCGCACGGAACACACGGGACCACTCAAGACCACACGGGTGCAAAAATGATTAAAATATTACCACACGAGAGTATAAAACTGCTATATAATCAATAAAAACCAACTTTTATAATGGCAATTGTCCAAAATATGGTAAAAATGATTTTTTTTTAAACAGGTTTTTCCGCGTTGCTTCAGACATGACATCTACCACATTCATTACGTATGTTACTTCATCCTGCGTGTATGCCTATTGTATGTATAGGCCTAAGTATTCTACAATAACTGCTTTGTATTTGCATACTTAAGTGTTTTTGACTCTTATTATTTTAATTTTAATTTTTTTTTATTTGTATTGATTCTGTAGTTATGTTTAAACCCAGAGACAAATCTAGTTAACTTCTTATGAATAATGTTTTTAAAGATGGTATTTTGAGATATTTATATGAAAATAAATAAAAAATAAATAGATGGCAGTTTGAAAAAAAAATAAAGGTTAAAATTAGTGACATAAATACGTTTATTACTTAAACGAATATCTCGGTCGTTCCTACAATAAACCTTCTTTAAACACTTTATTAGCATAAACAATAAGGGCGTAGGCCTAAATATAAAATAACAAATGGTTTATATACCGTAGCTGTACAGAGCTGATGCATGCTAATTAGCAGAGATTACTTATACAATATACTGTACATGAATTTAGGAATTCTGAATTTAGGCCAA
>NW_022726800.1:28458-36330 GCF_011630105.1 Anneissia japonica
TCTTTATTCCATTGATGTAGGCCCTTCACTGAAAAAGAAAAAAAAAACATATACGAGCTTGACAGAAAATAAATTTTTTTATGTAGAATAGGTTTATTACCGTTCACGTAGCAGTATATAACGGCCTATGTTGATTGATGCTATGAAACACAGACATGAAGGTCATGGTTGAATGCGTTTCTGCTGACACGTCAATGCGTTACAGATCCACAATGTCAACGCATTACATACCGACACACGACGGGAAAAAACAACACAAAATCAAGATACATCGATTTTTAACGGAATTCTAAAAGTTGGTTTCTATTGATTATTGTTATGTTCTTGGAAGGTTTTAGAACAATAAATAAATAACACACATAGGTTTTAAATAGCGTGAGTTACTTAAATTCCGGAACTCAAACAACACAAACAAATACACAGCAACGACGATGCACCGATAGGTGGCGCACTAACAGTTAACTTAATTCTCAGTGCACAAAACCTCCCCACTAAGTAAGTTCAATGTTAATGGGAGAAACATAAACTTTAATACTAATATGAGAACATCATCTTAGGTTTACGCGCTCTGCTTGAACGACGGGGATTCTGCAGTCCATATTGCTCACGATTGTCATTATGGACTCTATTATGTTTATCATGGTTAATTGAAGGTTTAGGGGCATTAACATTAGTGTCCATCATAGCTTGTTCGACTGCAGGATAATTATTGTCCAACAGACTATCATGTTGGTAATCAATTCCTGGATCCGCATCTTCTTTGGTTTCATATCGTGGCTGCAATTGTTCTATGTGGCGTCTCCACACTGGGCCTTTAGGCACAACTTTAACATTTACTGAACGTGGTCCTAATCTTTTAGTAACCACGGCCGGTACCCATCTGGGGTCTTTATCTCTCCTTGGTCCACAATACAATGCATAACATGTGTCTCCAACTTTATACTCTCGAACCAGTGACTTAACATTTTGTTTGCCTTATGCAATATGAGCTGGTGAAGGCAATAAGGTGTCAAATCTTGGTTCTTATTTGTCTTCCATTTAGTAGTTCGCTGGGGGAGAATCCTGTAGGCAGTGGAGTACGTCTATACTGTATAAGGAATTCCTTCAGTGCAACATCTGGAGGATGAGTAGATTTCCTCAATGCTTGTTTGAAACTTTGTACTAATCTCTCCGCAGCTCCATTGGTAGCTGGGTGGGATTGTGCTCCTGTAAGGTGGACAATACCCCTCTCCGTACACCAAAGATGAAATTCATCCGATGTGAAAGTAGTTGCGTTATCAGATACCAGAGTGTGTGGGTATCCGAAATGTGCACAATCCTCTTCAAGTAGCTTGATAGTAGCGCTGGTCGAAGTGGAAGTATTTGGATGAATACACGGGTACTTTGAATATGCATCGACTTCTAACAACCAATTTGAACCCATGAAATTAATCGCATGGTCAACATGTACTCGACTCCATGGTTTTTCCGGAAGCATCCAAGGGTGTATAGGTGCTTTGTTAGGCTGGTTTTGATGTTCTCCACAAGGTGTACACGTACGACAAGTGTCCTCTATGTCGGTATCAATATTTGGCCAGTAAACAGCAGTACGTGCTAGCTGTTTCATTCTCTGCATGCCAAAGTGTCCAATATGCAACAGTTCCAAGACATGGGAACGTAGTTTGAAGGGTATCACCACTCTGTTTCCATACAGTAGACATCCATTTGTTACCATAAGTGAATCCTTCAGTCTCTTGAAATCTTGTACCTTGTACCCCTCTGTACTTTGGGTAACGGTTATCTCCCGAGAAGGCCACCCTTCTCTGGTGTATCTAATCACAGTTGTCAGTACTGGATCCTTAAGGGTTTCTTTCTGCAACAGTGTAGCATTGTTGTTTAATTGGAGATTGATTGACTTTATCATACAGACTGTGTCTGTTTCCGCATCATCCTCTTCCCTGTCAAAATCTTTGTCCAGTGCCATTGGCAACCGACTTAACACATCTGCATTTCCATGATCAGTTGTCTTCCGATACTCAATGGTATAATCATACTGATTCAATATTAGAGCCCACCGGGCTAAACGATTTGCAGCTAGAGTTGGTGTCAGTGTATCAGGTGCAAATAGTGATATCAAGGGCTTGTGATCTGTTACTAGGATGAACTTTCGTCCATAGAGGAACTGATGAAATTTATTCAAGGCAAAAATAATAGAAAGGGCTTCCTTCTGAATTTGTGCATACTTGCGTTGGCTGTCATTTAGTGTTTTTGAAGCATAGGCCAGTGGTCTTTCCCTCCCATCGGCATAACGATGAAACAACACTACTCCCACGCCGGTTTCAGAAGCGTCGCAAGCAATACCAATAGGTAGTGATGGGTCGAAGTGACAAAGAATTGTGTCATTGCATAACAAGTTCTTCAAGTGTTGAAATGATGCTTGTTGCTCTTTACCCCACTCCCATGGTATATCCTTTCTGGTCAACCTGTTCAGAGGGCTGGCTATGGTTGAAAGGTTTGGTAGGAATTTACCGTAGAACTGCAATTTCCCCAGGAACGCTCTCAGTGTCGAGACATCTGTCGGTGGTGGCATTTGAAGTACCGCTTCCACTTTATGACCTTTCGCAACACCTTGACTTGATAGTTTGTGTCCTAGGTACTCAATTTCTGCTTGTGCAAACTCACATTTCTCCCTCCTTCATCTTAGACCATTCTCCTGCAAGCATTGTAGAAGCTGTCTTAGGTTATGTAAATGTTCCTCAGCATTATGTCCACTAACTAGGATATCATCAAGATATACAGCAACACCTGGAAGGTTACCTATCAGTTGTTCCATGATGCTCTGGAAATAACCTGGTGCACTTTTGATACCAAAAGGTAGGCGCGTCTGGAGGAGAACTCCTTTGGTGAGTTTTAAGTGCCAGTCGTTTTTGACTTTCAGGACCCAACCGAATCTGGTTGTAAGCATCTGCTAAATCAATTTTAGTGAATCCATGGCCTCCAGACAATTTACGCATTAGGTCTTCTGGCAAAGGTAGTGGATGGCGATGATCCTCTAACTGTGGATTCACTGTTGCCGAGTAGTCCCCACAAACTCTTAATTTATTATCCTTGCGTACTGGGACCACGGGTGTACCATATGCATTAAACTTAACCCTCTGGATACCGGATTCTTTTGTAGTGCAAACCCTTGAATACCGGATTCTTTTGCAGTGTAACTAGGTTTTTTGCATTTTTTGAGTATACATTGTTCTGGTGGATTTTTGGGAACTTTCTGTAAATTATACAGAAAAATGTTTCAAAAACAAAGAAAGCTTATAGAATAAGCTTTCATTTGATGTATAATTTATATTTTTAGGATTTTTTTTTCATAATATAATATAATATAATATATATATAATATAATAGAAATGACAGAAAAATGCTACATATAAATCGTCAGCAAAAACCAAAAAAAAAAAATTATAGCCAAAAAATAATAAAAACAAATATAAAACATTCCTATTCCACACAGTTATATAATTTATTTACCCAACCATCCATAAATATAAGCACGATCTTTCCATTCAAAAGCAACGACCACCCTCACATTTCTAGGCCTAGGCTCATCTTCATCTAGAACATCTTCACCGTCAGAACTGCTTGAAGCCCCACCGTCATCATCGCTATCAGGCACGTCTAAGTCTCGCACATCTAAAAACTCACTTTCATTGCTGTCTGAATCAAAAATCAGGTCAATCGCTTCATCAGCTGTGTACACATCTTGTGCGGCCATTTCGGAAAATTTTCGAAATTAATAACGATTTCAAATTGATATTTCTAAACATTTTTATATAAGCGCATATGAGTTCTTCACAGATTTCGAAAGAAGAAAGCTTCACGCATGCGTGTTCAAAATTTCTGACGTATTAGAGCTAAAATAAAAACAGAAGAGCGATTTGAAAACCACCTATTTTTTAGTCACTAAATTTCGATTGCAGTCGAAAATGGGAATTCTCGGTTTGAGGTTAATTTCGACTATAGTCGAAGACGGTATCTAGAGGGTTAACAGGTGTCCAGATACCTCTCGTTATCCCTGCCTTATAGGCTTGAGCCAAGTCATGTTGTATAGCGAAAGGCACTGGACGTGCCTTACGAAAAACTGTCGTTGAATTCTCTTTGAATTTTACTTCCAGTTCCACATCTTTCAAGCAACCTAACTCTGGTTTGAATACTGTAGATCTGAAAATTCATCGCACATCTGTATGCAAGCATTCTGAAGTGATTCATCTGGATGAGAATCAGGGCTGTGAATAGTATGTACTGGGTGATCCAAAGGCTTGTTATCCATTGCCATTAGAGCATCTACTGAAATTCCAAGCTTACAGATAGCTTCTCTGCCCAGAAGATTAAGTCCGGGCATTTCTGACACTACAAAACGAATCATTTCTGATTGATTACTGCTGTTCTTCACTAAAGTTGAGAACATGCCGAGGACTGGAAGATTATGGCCTGATGCTGAGAGGTATTTAGCATCAAGTTTGGACAACTGTGGTTTGCTCAAGTCTGCCCATACTTCCTTACACGTGAAATTGTCCCCTGCACCTGTATCAATTTCAAATTTGTACATTTTATCACCAATGTACACATCACTGTAAATCTGCTGCATGGTTACCTGATTGACAGAATTAATTATAATTTTCGTCATGGTAGTAGATTTCTTCTTTTGTTGGCATACTGTTTCCAAATGACCCGTTTTCTTATAGAAATTGCATGTTGTAGCTTTATGTCTGCATACATTTGCCAAGTGCTGTTTGGAGCCGCATCTATAGCATGTACGTTGGGTTTTCTTTACCTCAGGTTTGGTCTTGGTATGTTGAAGTTTATTCACTGATGTAGTTTGTGAAGGTCCATACACTATTTCCTTTGCATATTTGGCTGCATCCTCAACTTCTGCTGCTACTTGTATGGCTTTAGTAAATGATAGATCATCATCCTTTATTTTGAACAAAGCTTTTAGGACGGCCTCATTGTTGACACTGCACATAAAATTTGTTCGCAGTGCTTCATCCAATGGATCTTTTATTTTCATGAAATCGCACGTTGCAGCTTTCTGCCTTATTCTAGCAGCAAGTTCATTGACATGCTCGCCTGGTTTGCGTTTCATATTAGACCAGAACTTGAATCTCTCTCTGACGATGAACCGTTTAGGATCGAATTGAACCTTCATAAATTCTTCAATTTTGGTCAATGTCAAAGTACTTGTTTCAATTGGAGGATTTTCCTTGGCAGCTTGGTTTGAAATTACCTTATAAATGTCCTTACTTTGGTTAGTCAGAAACACTTGGGCTTCCTTATCAGAAGGAACAGAATGCGCTGGTATGAATGTCTTAAATCTAGCCCAATATTCAGTCCACAATTCAGTTGTAGGATCAAATGGTGTAAACTTGGGAGTCATGTTAGTAATAGGAGTAACGACCTGTTGCTTTTGAGACTGTGACTGTTTAAACGTAGTCATCAGTTCTAGCATTTGATCTCCCTGGGTTTTAAGTTGCGAGCGTAGTAACTCGTTTTGTTCCGCCATCATGGCCAGTAATTGTGTTTGCGTGTCCAGAGCAGTCATCCTCGTGAATACGGTACAGTATAGCGTGCACGGTAACTATGTAGAATCAGGTAGGTAGCCTAAGCCCTGGGCTTAGCGAAAAATCTTCGAACAGTACTCACGTTAAATGATGAAAATAAACGTCCTCGTCGCCATTGTTATGTTCTTGGAAGGTTTTAGAACAATAAATAAATAACACACATAGGTTTTAAACAGCGTGAGTTACTTTAATTCCGGAACTCAAACAACACAAACAAATACAGAGCAAACTTTCTGTATTGTAAGATGGTCGTCAACGACGATGCACCGATAGGTGGCGCACTAACAGTTAACTTAATTCTCAGTGCACAACAATTATTAAGTAGTTTTCTACTCTGGTGTGGTAATATTTTTATCATTTTTGCACCCGTGTGTTCCAGAGTGGTCCCGAGTGGTCGCGAGTGGTCCCGTGTGTTCCGTGTGGTATTTAGTAGCACCCTGCTACTTATCAATCATCCTGTCAATTTCGTCAAAGAAAAGAAGTCTTTACGGGAATTGCCACTAGTATTGTTCCATTTGACAATTTCGCGGTATTTACGCTTTAAATAGTTCCATCTATCTCGACATTGTTCTTCTGTACAGGGAGTTGTTATTTTATCTAAATAACAACTCCCTGTTCTGTATGTGCAATAAATAGGCCTTTTTCACGAATCGGTAGACATCATGAAATGATGACAAACATTGCGAATCAGCGGTGCGTAACCAACAGAAATAAGATAAGCTTTTGGGCTGATTTTTTGACGTCATGTTATTTAAAAAATCATAACTCTATAACGGGACGTCGTATCCAAAATATTTTTTCCAGCAAAATGTTCTTAAAAGACTAGTCTACACAAGACTAGTCTACATCACTATATGATTGAAAATTTAAAATAGGTATATGCATTACAGTGCTGTAGTACTGTACTAGTAATACCCTGAACTAGCATTGTTTTAGTTACCATTTATGAGAGTTCCCTAGTGATCGGACCATCGGACTTAAGCCAATGAACTAGCTAGCCGTCTTTGGCAGTTCCGGTGTCCCGTTTCAAGTTTTGAATTCACAAACGAAGCGCCCATTCTAGTGCCGTTGTCTTGTAGCGAGTGTAAAGGAAGGAAGATTCAGAGGCCTAAGAAAGTGAAGTAAAAGTAAGTATTATACTTGTGTAGCCTAGACATAACTGTTGTTGAATTCCCTAACTATACTACTGTGCTAGGCCTAATTCGCGGCCAAAACCATTGCATTCCATGGGCCTGGCCTAGATACGTAGGCCTAGCTGGGCCTTCTTGTTTAAGCGTATGCTCTGGCCTAGTTTCTTGAACTAGCGTTGGATCGCCAGTTAACTCTCAGGCTAGGGGCGTAAGGCAGGGCATATCCTACGTTTTTTGTCTTATTATATTTTTCGCCGGTGTATAGGGGTGCAGTAGGAAATTAGCGGGAAAAAAGTAAAGGAAAATTTATTTTTGGTTTTTCTGAATCAGTATATCATATAGTGTCTCGGAAAAAAAATCCCCATTCTTAGAGCTTGGGCAAATTTTTTTATAGCACTTTGAAATTTTGACATGAAATATCCTATTTTGGACTATTAAGATGGGGGTAGGGGAAATAAATGTATGTTTTTAGTCACTTCATACATGTTACGTTTATTCTGTAGTTGATGGATACGATCTACCGTGGGGGCGTTTATTCGCGTTGTTGCACACTAAAATAATACAGACTTCGCTTGACTTGTAAAACTTTGATAGCAAACTTTAATTCTTGTATCTGTATAAATGGATTTAAAGGGAAAACTATTGATTAGTTTTCTCAGATGATAAGGAAGATTATGACTCGGCAACAACATGTGATAGAATGACAGTGTTGCTACTGGTGATGGGACAGGGAGTGTCAGCTGAAGGGTGGGGAAGAATGAGGGCAGTTAGGCCGATATATCAACTTTAAGACTATTATATATATATATAAGTATATATTTACAGAAAACTTGTATAATGACGAACTAAATATATATTGTTTAAAAAATGTGACCTTCATTTATGCAAATTAGGTCCATAAAGGCCAAAATAGATGATTCTGAACCGACCTAATTTAAAAGTTTATAACACCACAATAAGATCATAATTCCAATATTTTAACACGAAGTATAATATATCTTTAACTGAATAATGATGGCTTAAAAAAAATCTTTGAAGGAATATGAAAATCTTAATTTTAGGAAAAAATTTAAAAAGCATGATTATTGTTCATAACTTAAATTTTGTTCAACTACTTTTCAAAGACTATACTGAAAACACATACC
>NW_022726800.1:36873-42971 GCF_011630105.1 Anneissia japonica
GCTACTAGTAGAGCTGCATGATTTTGACCGCCTGCGTCCTCGTGGGCTTGGAGAGCTGCTGCTGGATGATGATGTTTTTCTTATTTTACTGCTTTTCTCTTTCCGACTCATTTTCGGTGACCTACTTCGCCTTTTGGATCTTTCACATTTCATCTTTTTCTTTTGCTTGTTTATCCTAGAATAAAATATTAAACAATTATATAAAAAAATATGAAAATGTATTTATAAAAAAGTTATAACATTGTCATTTATTTAATACACATGTGAGTTTATGCCATACTTTGTGAAATTAGGAAATCAAAAGTATATCTGGGCTTTCTTGGATAGTTGGTAGAGCATAGAATGGTGTTTAGAGGGTCTTATGTTTGGGAACAATGGACTTCACTCAAAAAATATATTACTACTACTGTACTAATGTATACCGTATATACAGTACTTGCGTATAATACAATTTGCGTATAAGATGACCCTGCCCCCTTCCAAAGTTTGAGAAGACTTTTTGAAGATTATTGTATGTCAAGCATATAAGACGCCCTTTGTTCATCGTCTGAATTCCTAATTTTCCTGCTTTTTATGGTCTGGTCTTGATACTGAATCTACTGTAGCTGGCTGAAAATGTAGCCATAGTAGGGCCAATCTTCCAAATACCGGTAATACAATTTTATGTGCATGCTTTTGAATGTTCATCAAAATGTTATTTCCCCATATTATTGCATTCATTTATACAGTATTAACAGTTAGTAGCTTCATTTTTAAAGTAGTTATAGACAATCAGCACATAAGACTAACATGGGTCAAAAATAAGAAATTTGTATGCGTTGCACGTATAAGACAGCCACCTGTTTTTTGATTGTAACTTGCTACTTTACACCATGTTTTATATACAGCATATTACTAGAAATTGCAAATTGCAAGTGAAGTGCTGCGAAGTACAACTGCATAAAATGTTCTTCGAACAAAATTATTTATGCGAGTCAAGTGAAAATAATGAATAATATAAATATAACAAATAATATGAGCACGACCCATTGTCTATATATTATTAGAACAGCGTTGGTACAATAGTGTTTTGCTGCAGTGACATCTCTCTGCTGGCGATGGCTCGCTGCTGCTGGCGATGACTCGCTGCTGGCGAATCGATCTGCGCATGTGTATAAAATGGTATTTATTTCCGCAAACACTATGCCAGTCTACAATAAGCGTCGCCTAAATGTAATAATTAGCACGTTGAAATAGGCTAGTAAATAAGTTTAACTGGGTTCGTAAATAATATTGTCCTCAAAATATTGTGGCTGAGACATGAGCCGATTAAACGTAGAAATAGGAAACCTAGAAATATAGTTAAAACGCTGAATAGTACTCCAGCGTCGCGACATGCCGACGTTGGTACGAGTAGGTTAGTCAACAAACGTCGCCTAAAGTAATTGATTTTACCCGGCAGAACGAAAGAACTGTATGTGAATTGTGTTATGCATCACTGAAATATGTCATATATCAGTCACTGACAAAATCTGCACTCATAGGTTGTGTTTACGAACTTTCAACGAAACCGGATAAGTCAAAAATGACATAATGCCCAGAGGGTCGGTCATTAGATCGCTCGTTTACGAACCCCAAGTTATTCGGATACTGACAGTAAGGTATAGGCCTTTCATGTAAACAAAACAAACACTTCACCGCTTAGCCTTCCTCAGCACAAGGCAATTCAACAACGAATTACCTCGCCTTGCCTACGCTCGAACTCCAACCAATTCTAAAAAAACCAGGCGTTAAAAACTAGAGCCTAGCCAACTGGGAAAACTACAAAAAAAAAAAAAAAACAAAGGGAAAAAAAATAGCCTACGGACTTACTACTACTGTATTACTAGTTCCGCTGGTGTTCTGAGACCCGACAACGACGTGTCAACAGTGTGCGGTGGACAAGAAATGGGTCCATCGCCAAAAATTTCGTTCATCATCTCAAAATACGGCCATTCTGTTGGGGGGAGGGGGTTTCCTGACTTCCTGTTTGAGTCCTTTTCCTGGGTGTATTTTTTTGCGCAGGTTCTTGCATTTGGTATTCTATCTGTGCTTGCGTAAAGTTATAACCCATTTCCCGCATCTTCTGTGCAATTTCTTTATAAACGGCGTTGTTCCGTCGGGTTTCATCAAAAGCATCTTGTATGGATTTCGTTCCCCATATGCTAATTAACGTTTGGGTTGCTTCGTCAGTCCACCCACTCTGTTCAGCTGCAGCCATTGTATATAGGGGTATATCGTTGTAAAAATAATATTTCGGCTTAAAAATTGGATAATATAATTTATTAAGTTAGGACTACTCTAGCGATGTCACTGGACGAAGGCATGGATGAAAAGAAATTGCGGACTCAAGTGCTTAATCTGAATAGATTTCTCATAAAAGTAAGGTCAGTTGACACCATGCTGTGGGCTATTGCGCCCGAGGCAGCCTCCAACCCTCCAAGATGTGTATAAGAGACAGACTCCAAACTTATCCGGAAAGGATAAGCCCGGAAAGTCCAGATGTTTTAGTAATTATAGCTAGTTGAGGAATGATTAATTATCACCTCAGGCTTGAGTTATCCGGTTTTCGAAAGTTCGTAAACGGGCCCTTATAGTCCAGCATTCCGGAGACAGCACCTATGAACAAGGTCATTGTGACCTTGCATGGTAAACTAATCATCTACAATAAATCTTGGCCTGCTGGCACTTAAAACAAAGCACTGGACTATTCAATGAAAAGTAAACTATTATTTCTTTAAAATAAAGCATGATTAATACAAGTTAAAACATAAAAATAGGACAAATGGTGTCTTAAGATGTAAAACATTGGATAAAGGATTATGACATACCTGTATAAATGGATTTAAAGGGAAAACTATTGATTAGTTTTCTCAGATGATAATGAAGATTATGACTCAGCAACAACATGTGATATAATGACAGTGGGCCAATTCGGACGAGTAAAATTTAACTGGGTACCACCAGCTGAGCAGTCGCGTGCGGCAATTAAATAATGCCCCTGGGTATAGAAAATTAGAAAAACATCTGGCCCAAAAACCCACCTTTTTTACTGGATATTTCAATTACACCTTGCTTCAAGGCGTAATTAATCACTCGTAACAAGGCCCAGGTCACGAGTTGACCCTTCAGATTTGTAAACAACGCCGGATCAGAGTGCACTGGACAAAAAGAAGCTCGCGACCACGCTGCATGATTCTTCGCGTTGTTGCCCAAGCTTTCTTTCCACGCTGGTCGTTGTCTTCGTCGTAGCTGTACTTTCTTCGTCGAAAAGCTTGGTTTAGATCAAATCCGTCGTCGAGAAGCAATATAAAAGTTGTCAGGATAGTTAGGTTGGCTGGGTTAATCATAATTCGGCGTCAATTTGTAAAGATAATCGCAAGGAAATGAGTAAATTGTATAAAAAGTAAGCAGAAATAGCGTAAATTCGTGTATGAAGTATTGAAATTGCCGCGAAAATATATATAACAACTTTAAGACTATTACATACATATGCTATGTATATCAAATGTAACTAAAACTTGGCTAAATAGCTACTCTTCACTGTCGTTAAAAAATTTAATCGGAATGATGACATCATCACAAAAATTCCAAGATGGCTGCCATTTTGGCGGTAAAACATCTTTATAATGTAAAATTAACTTTATTGTTATCAGATCAATTTCAAAACAACGTTATACATACAACAATAAAATAAAACAAAGATATATATAATATATATATATATATATATATATATATATATATACTAATAAACTATCAGAATACAAACCCACTGGAAAAAGAAATAGCGAAATTTTGCTCTGAAAGACCCAACAATTCAATTTCTGGACTTGGATCGGGGTAAATTGAAAAAACTATGGCATTATTTTAGTCACTTATAGTTTTGTTATAAATGTTAACTAGTTAATACTCTTTACTTTTTTTTTATCAAATTTGATTGAAATGATCATAATACCAATTTCCAAGATGGCATTTATCTTGGCGGGGAAAATGGTTATTTTTGTAAGATTATTTTTATTCTCAAAGTATACAATACAATCTTATCAAAGCAATGTACACATATAGAATATATATAAATATCATTTTAATAGTAGCTTATTTATTATTGTTGAAATCATTTATTAGTATTATTATATTATATATTACTATATTGTATTCTTATTATTTTAAAATTATATTTTATTATTGAAATAAATTACATTGTTAGTACTGTTATATAATAATATTATTTATATAATCATTACAGTATTATCATCATCCGTCATCATCCTCATCATATTCGTCATCATCATTCTCATTGTTGTCTAATCATCATAATCATCCTTACTGTCATCGATTGTTGTAATCATCACCATCATCACATCATACTCATCCATCGTCATCGTCCTCATCTTCATCACGTCATCATCAATCATCTATCGTCGTTATCATCACATAATGTTCATCCTCCTCATCTTTCATAATTTTCTTTATCATCATCATATTCATCCTTATTCAACATCATCCTTGTCATCATCAATGGCGTAGCCAGCTATTTGCACAGTTTGGACAGTCCCACACCGTTTTTCTAATGGGTCCACATTTTAAAAATTGGTCCAAATTATGTAATTTTATGCATAAAATGGATCCATATTTCTCGTATTTAGCTAAAAGTGGGTAAAATTTAAGAAAATGTGACCAGATATTTCATATTTTTGCGTAAAATGGGTCCAGTCCACACTGTTTAAATTTACACGTAAAGTTGGTCTATCATCCATTATCATCACCATCCTCACCAATCATCGTTATCATCATCACCTTCATCCTACTAATCATCCTCATCCACCATCATCCTTATCCTCATCATCATCAACCTCCTCCTTATCCTCCTTATCATCACTCATTGATCATCATAGTCATTATTATCATCATTGTCATTATCATCCTCATCATCATCCTCATTACAATCATCATCTGTCATCATCATCAACCACATCATCATCCTTATTAATTATAATTATCAATTATCATCCTCATCATGATTATGAAGAGGAGGAGGACGACAAGAATGAAGATGAGGATGAGGGGCAGAGGGAATGTTTCTCATCATTCGTCATTATTAACCTCATTAACATCATAATTCTCATCAATCATAGTCATCGTTATCACGATCATCCTCATCAACAACCATTATCATCTATCATAATCATCATCATCCTTATTTTCATCATCATCAAACTTCTCATCCTAATCCTCTTCCATATTATCATCATTATCCTCACCATCCTTATCAGCATCATTTTCTTTCTCATCATCATCCATCATCAATCATCATCTACCTCATCATCTTCCTTACTTTTCAACCGCATCATCCTCATCCTCCTCATCACCATTGTTATCTTCATCACCATAATCATAATCATCATTACCGTCATCCTCATTATTATCGTCATCCTCATCATCATCCTGATTACTGTCATCATCATCATCATTACCATCATCATTTTCATCATTATCCAAAACATTTTCTTCCTCATCATCATCCATCATCAATCCTCATCTACCTCATCATCTTCCTTACTTATCAACCGCATTATCCTCATCAATGAGGATGGGAATGACAATGAGGAAGATGATGATGTTAATAATAATAATGACATCAGTATAATAAGAATAACAGTACTAACGCTAATATTAATGTAAATTATAAACTATAATTTTTTTTTTAAACGCATAAGAATAATGATATATTACATTAATAATATTATAAAGGAAGGACATAATAGTATAATAATGATAATGATAATGAAAAATATAGTGTAGAAAGATTTAATTAGGTTAACATTTCCTTCAATTTTGATTGTCGTAGTCTTGGAATTTGGTGTGTTGACGTCATCATTCCAAATTTGCTTGGGAGGTGGGAATTCCCGCCAGACAGGCCTAGACTCCCATCGTCTGATGCCACCACACCACAAATAATGATTTGCTTATCCGTAAAACATTATTTTGATTGCCAATCCCATATTTTGGCTTAAAAGCAAAATTAAGCTAAAAAAAAAAAAAACTAAAAAAAAAAAAACTCTCCCATAAGCCCAGGG
>NW_022726800.1:43093-55519 GCF_011630105.1 Anneissia japonica
TTTTTTATTCCTGTATGTATAATATTGTATTGAGATTGTATTGTACTTTGATAACAATACAATTACTTTTATATTAGTTGTTGTTGTTACATTTCATATCCACAGTATATGTAAAAGTGACCAAAAGCATAAATTTATTTCCCCTATATACCACCACCTTAAATAGTTTAAAATAGGGTATTTTAGGCCAAAATTTTAAAGTGCTGTAAAAAAAATTGCCTAAGGCCTAGGCATGGGGATTTTTTTTCTGAGACACTATAGGGTATGATGATTCAGAAAAACCAAAAATTAATTTTCCTTTACTTTTTTCCTGCTAAAGTTCATTTCAGTAGTTTTACAACCAGGCTATGTCTACCTAACTAATGTCATTGTGTATAGCTAGGCCTAGCCTAGACTTTGTGATGTAACTTTAGTATGGGGGACCTGGCTGGCAAGCCCTTCCCACCCCCAAGCCTAGGGGGCCTAGGCTGTCCATATGAGTCCACATATACACCAGAACATAATGTCATTGTCAAAATATTGAATTCCAATATGATGGAGTGCATTACAATTCAAAGCTGTTTTCTGTTTCTCAAGTATAAAATACTACACTTTATTTAATGGAAGTGGATATATTTACGTTGTTGTAAACAAATCAGTAAACGATATATTTACGTAAATGAAACAACGCATGCGCAGTCATACTTTAACAAACTTGCATTTTCAGCACTCGATATTAGTGTGGCCTCCCATGGCCGCAGTGATTCCCCCTAGTTCAGCATGGCATTAAATTAATTTATAATTTTGTTTTTTATTTTTTATTTAACGTAATTTAATTTTCTACAACAGCACAGTATGTAGTTTAATCACTAAATAAATTATTAAATCATGTGTTAAATTTTCAAATAAAAGTGATACTGTATTATGAGCTGGAAATGTTATGTTCATCTTACTCAATCATTTGTTAAATGAACACGCTATACCTAAATACAAGGCCTAGGCCTATGCAAGGTTTCCTTGCTAAAACTTAATTACCAGGAATCAAGACGATATTCTTTTAGGCCTACCAGTATTGTTATATGATAGTCAATCATCACAAATTAAATAACACGCTAATGTTTTCATTCAAACAAATTTACCCACGTCATCACTAACAAAAACAACATTGTTATATAGTCTTCAGACGGGTCGAGCATCGAGCCCCAATCGATCACGAAGAACATACAGGAAGACCATGTTTGGTGAGCACATGATTCACTCTACAAAGTACTGTACGCTATGTGAAGCAAGAAGTAAACAACGAATAATCGTGTATTTTTTGTAAGATATTGAATCACTACAAAAAAAGTGAAACTAGGGAGATGTAAAACATACATAAAATACTTCTCCCTGGTAAGACAAAACAAATATTTTTAATGTTTTATTCAAACATATTTTTTCAAGTAGTCTGATCACTAACAAAGCAACATTGGCATGATGTGCATGTGTCTACGAAGTATGGATACAGAACTCAACAAATGATTGAGTAAGATGAACATAACATTTCCAGCTCATAATACAGTATTACTTTTATTTGAAAATTTAAAACTTGATTTAATAATTTATTTAGTGATTAAACTACATACTGTGCTATTGTAGAAAATTAATTTACGTTTAATAAAAAAATGAAAAACAAAATTATAAATTTATTAGTGCCATGCTGAACTTGGGGGAATCACCGCGCGGCTTGGGAGGCCACGCTAATATCGAGTGCTGAAAATGCTAGTCGTTAAAGTATGACTGCTAATGCGTCATTTCATTTACATAAATATATTGTTTACTGATCATTTGATTACGATGACGTAAATATATCCACTTCCTTATTTAATATCAGTATGCCTACATCTTTGTGCAGCCTACTGTATATTGTCAATCTTAATTGTAAAGTTAAACATTTTCTTTATTTCTTCTTTATGTTGTGTTCTTGTCAGGAGTAAAACAAAAAACCAAAAAAAAAAAACATGGCATCCATAGGTCGTTATTAATGGAGCTACTGTATGTATGGATACGAAAACTTAAAATTCAATATCCATTATCAGATCACCAGTCCTGAGCTGCAGTATGTGTGCTACCTGCCAACATACCAGTACTTTCTATGGAGGCATTATAATAATTTTGATCGGTTCTTGAAGATGGTCTTGTGCAAACAATTGGTGAGTTTTGTTGTGAAAACAATAATAATAAGTGAATACTTTATTAAAGCGAATAGTAATATACAGATATATAAAGGCCAACTCAGCCCGACGCGATGTGATGGAATTTGGTGCTATTATATAATCGTTTGTTTTATTTACATGGTAATTCACTTAACATATTTATATTATATTTTACAGTATTTTCAAGCCTTGAAACTTGTTTAACAACATTTAAATCTATTCTGAACAACTTTGTTTCCTGACTTCATCTGAACTGGATCAAAAAGTACTAAGAAATTTCAAAAGCTCAAGATTGTCAAAATCGGTAAGTTAATAGATTCTAAAAACCAAATGTTCGGGCGAGATTTTTTATACCTTGTTTATCGAACCCGCCTACTGCAAATATTGATATTTTTTAAAATAAAAATAAAATTTTATTTTTGAGCAATTAGCGCACCCACCACCACACAAAAAAAAAAAAAAGAAAACGAAATTGCAGTAAAAAATTGTTTCTTAAAATTTTAATTATACCCTCCACTTCCTTGAAATCTCCAAAGATATACATATTTATATAAATTTTAAATATTTAACCATCCTACTTTACATTCACCAATAAAATTGTATATTTATTTTCTCCTCCGTCTGGATGTTTTAGGCAGACTGTTTGCTGAATAAAAAAAACTAAATTTTATCTTTATTTTTATTCTGCCCTCCTCCGATGATCTTTAGAAGAACAAGTACTCGAAACAAGGTATAAAGGAAGTCTCGCCTTAGCTACTGATGAAATAATATCCATAACATAACAATGTTTAGGATTACTGTGTGGATCTAAGCACTACATTGTTACTTTATTATTTGTAAAACCCAATCTGTTTTAAGCTTCTATAAATATATATTGAATTATAGGATGATACTCTTATTAATAGTACTCAACACATCCTTAATAAAATCATATTTAAGACAATCAAAGTGTTTAATACTGTAAAACCAGCTAAACTTTCATGTGCAAAAAAATTTCACAAATACTGTACCATACAGAATTTATTAATATTGTATGTTAATGAGGATTGTAATTATCATGTAATTATTAGCTGTGTCTGGCCAGCTAAACCCTAGCAGATAGGCAGGTTTATGCCTGGGCTTTTCTAGCCAAGAACTCATGATACGATATTGTCATCATAGATGATCTATAGTATGGTGTTCTTCTCATGAATAAATTCAGGTGTTAGGGCAAATAGAAAGAATTATTAGAATAATACTCCTTTAAAAAAAAAATGTGATGAGGTTGTGTTTTTTTATAACCGCATCAATATTTCCAAATAGTTAATGTGCACAGGAGTGATAATCTAACAATTTTTTCATAATGTGCCCTTATCAATTCGCGAAAGTTTAATGTCACAAAAGTTTCTTGTTTTACATTAGTTGTAATGCTGTAATTTAACCTCTTTGAATTTTTTTGTGCACCAAGCCTCTTAGTTTTTACAGCCAGGCCTTGCTGAAGACTGAGTGGTTAATTCTAGGCAAATAATTGCGTTGCATTTATCTGTGATGCAATTGTGGAAGTGCTTCGCAATTAGCGTAAAACATGTCACATTTTGCAATGCGATACTGAGTAAATCGAACGCTGAAGCCCAGTAAAAATACTTTATCGTAATTAAAATTTGATCTTCTTATTCACATTCACTTCACACTTCTAATGCATAATAAATGTAATAATTTGTCATAATTGTGCTGTGATGATTGTGCGTAATCCCAAAGTTGTTAGGAGACATGTCACCTATATCAATAGTTCAGACCTAAAGTAAATTTGCACAAAAACCAAAGTCAATTTTATTTGTGTTGCATGTCTTTTTTTTATTTGATAAATCTAAGTGAGTAAATCTTAAATGCTATTATTTTTAGACCTGTCTTCTTTTTTTTCCCAGGGCCAGTTTACAGAATTCTGAAATGCGAGGATGCAATTAGATGTGAAAAAAAGGAGGCGATTGAATACTTTCTTAATAACCTTTGTGAAAAGTATGAGGGAAAAAGGCATTTGTACTTCTGTGATTCATGATTCATGGTGAAACTATTGACGATTCTTATTGATACGCTCTTGCATGGACCCTATCAATTTGAGGATATTCATAATCTGTAAAAACGTTAAATATGTGATATTCCCAATGCGATCAAAATGATGGAATATTCTTACTTTCCAAGGAGCTGGAGAAATTGAATTGTATAGTTATTAAGGGACATTAAGAAATTTTGATTTCATTTACCACTACTGTATTTGTATTTGCAATTGACAATATTGCTTTCTCTACAAAATAAATAAAATGATTGATGTGATAAAATGAAATAACCGTTTTGTTTAATCATTGCAGTGAAAATATTTTGTACTATACGTACAATTGAAAAGTTTTATTTTCAGACAAGGAGTAATTTGTTGAAATGTACACCTAGCTCATGGTCGGTCATCGACTCAGCCAATGTTCAAACCAGAGTTAGAAGCCAAGTCAGAAATGTGTGGCCTCCATATTTGTTCTCTCTGGGCCATGTCAGCTAAACCATACAGGCTCCCATATGGGCAAACCAATATGCCATTCATATGAGCCAGAAAATATGGGCCTCACATATGGGACACCTATATACCACACATGTGCAGTTGCAATGGGTACCATGTTTGTCCCACATGGGCCTTTGGTGGGGAATATGAGGGGCCCCATATGAGCAGACCCATATTACATCCATATGGGCCAGAAAATAATGGGCCCCATATACAACCCATGTGCAATTGCATATGGGTACCATGTGAGAATCCAGTATGCCACCTATGTACAAATGCATAGGGTACCATGTTGGCCCCATATGTGTTCTCTGAAAGATGTGGGCCCCACATGGGGCTTGGGTGCAGAATCCGGAGGGTGCCTTAAGGGCTAGTCCATATCATACCCATGGGTTGGGAAATATAGCTTCCATATGGGCCCCAAATGGGTTATACCTGGGCTATGGGTTAAACCACATGGGCCCCATATGGGGTTTGGGTGCAAAATCTGGAGGTTTCCTCAAGGATAGCCCATATGTTACCCATATGGGTCGGGAAAATTTAGGTCTCATATGGGAAACCCATATACCACCCATGTAAAAATGCATGTGGGTTCCACATGGGCCCCAAATGGGTTATATCTGGGCTATGGGCAAAATCAGATGGGGCCCCACATGGATCTTGGGTGCAGAATCTGGAGGTTTCCTCAAGGATAGCCCATATGTTACCCATATGGATCGGGAAAATATAGGTCCCATATACCACCCATGTAAAAATGCATGTGGGTTTCATATGGGCCCCAAATGGGTTATATCTGGGCTATGGGCTAAATCAGATGGGCCCCACATGGATCTTGCGTGCAGAATCCAGAGGTTTCCTCAAGGATAGCACATATGGTACCCATATGGGTCAGAAAATATAGGTCCCATATGGAAAACCTATATACCACCCACATACAAATTAATGTGGGTTCCATGTGGGGCCTCAAATGGGTTATATCTGGGCTATGTGGGCTAAATCATATGGGTCCCACATGGAACTTGGGTGCAGAATCCGGAGGTTTCCTCAAAGATTGCACATATGGTACCCATATAGATCTGCATATGGGCACCATATGGGTCCCTTATGGGCTTGTTACAGGTCTGGGCTGTGTTAAAAACATGATTTACTATACTATACCTCTTTATAAAACATAACTTGTACTTGATAATAAGAGAAATCTGTATATTATCGCTACTTGGAACAGTAACAACACAAAAGTCCTATGCTACTGCACTGTAATGCATAGGCCTATTTTAATACAATACTAAGATAGGCTTTTCTTTTTCCATCTTGATTTCAGAGGTCAAAAACATTTTTCAATTTTTTTATCAACATATAGTGGTGTAGACTAGTCTTTTTAAGAACATTTTGCTGGAAATTTTTTTTGGATACGACGCCCCGTAATGGAGTTATGATTTTTTAAATAACATGATGTCAGAAAATCAACCCAAAAGCTTATCTTATTTCTGTTGGTTACGCACCGCTGATTCGCAATGTTCACTTCAAGATGTCTACCGATTCGTGAAAAAGGCCTCATATGACATGTCGAGGTTTTTTGCTTTTTGTTCCCATACATGGGAGTTCCTCCCTAAACCCTCAAGTGCATCCTGCACATTTTCATTTCAGAGGTGGTGTAGGAGCTTGAGAGTTTTGCTGTCCGACCAATTTTTTGTAGTTTTCGACATTTTCAACCATAGGACTACTCTACGAAAACACCGCCTGCAGTACAACTACAACAAGTTTCGCGCAAAAACATGTAAACAAAATAGGACACCCTCTATCATCGACCCCAAGTAAGTTTTACTTGGGGTCAAGCTCAACAATCAATTGAGAGAAGAAAATAAAAGTGTGTCTGAATGCGTCCAAAAGTTGCGATTCGTTACGAACGGGAGTAATTGAATTTGGATTACCCCGATTACTCCCGATTACATCGCAACCGATCACAATGCTAGTCTAGTCTGAATATTACTCTGCGGAAACCATGTAACCAAATGCAATGGCATGTTAGTTAACGATCGTATAACAGTGCAACGTTTTGGCCTTGATTATGGACAATAGATTTATACATGAGGGAGCAGGTACGACTATTACCTGTCCAATGTAGTTTCCATAACCTTAGATCATTCAACCCTCTGGTACAACACATTTTTCATGAAGTTTTAACATTTCTTATGGCCTGCTGTAATAACTGAACCATCCCAAAGACATACAAGCATGATATTCAATTTTTTCAGTGCATCACATCTATCAAAAATAAAAATTGATTCACTTCTTAATTTTCTTTAATATCGTTTTTTAATTTCTCATGTTTATCATTTTATTCTTTTTTGAAGATAAATTAATTCTGAGGAGGAACAGTGGCCATGAAAGTGTAAGTCTAAATATGTTTTACGTTCTTTTAAATGGGAGGTGCGGGGATGAGACAAGTTGTCATATATCGCTTATTTAACCTTTCCTGAGTTCATGAAAAATACTTTTGAAAATTTCAAAATGTTGAGATGTAACGATAATTATAGAAACATGATTTGATGAGACAAGAAAATCAGGTGAAAACGAGGCTGATCACTTTTTTCAGTAGCTTAGGTAACATTTTCCAACCAACTCAATATTCATGACCAGTCTGTCAATTTTGGCGAGCAGCTGTTCTGATCGAAGAATAGTCCCGACGATGATCGAGCGACTAGCCTTGACAATTCATACAGTAGTGTGAAGTCGTGAGTTTTTGTGATCGTTTACATACGCAGTAACAGAGAGAGGGTTTAGTCGACGTCAATTCAATCATGGATGAATAATTCAATTGAATTAATAAACGTATATCAGCCCGATGACTTGTTTGTTTATAATTAGGCCTATGCCTAGGATTAGCACACTCAGTGTCTACCCAGCAGCAGTAGCACACTTCAGTCAGGGACACTGCTCCAGTCCCGCAGCAGGTGAGTTTGCACGAAGCCTTATCCAGCTGATGGTAAAGTTAGTAGGTTTCTACTACTATCCTAGCCTAGACTTGTCATGCCATGGCCACATTGTGCCAGTGCATTTTTTTATTCATAAATAGGCCTAGGCCCCTAGCTAGGCCTACTAAAATAATACTATAGGCCTAGTTATATAGGCCTGGTCCTATGGATGAAAAACTGTAGGCCTAGGCCTAAATGTCTAAAAACTGCACTGTTTAAATAAAGTTGATGTGCTATAACCAGGGAGTTGTTATTAGAAGGAGTCACAACAAAATCCTCTCTTTTGATCACTTTTCCAAAAAGATAAGAAAGCATAGAGGTAGATAACGACGAGGTTCAAAATCCATAATATGAGCATGTGCAGTAAACCTTCTTATGCTTGTGCGTGATGAAAAAGCATGGCAACTAGAGAGAGTGTCAGTTATCAACTACACGCTATCGTCAAACCGATACAACAAATATGCCCCTATATCATTTCCCTGTTACGAAAACATGTTCAGTTTGAACTCAAATTACGTTTCTGTACGAAACTGTAAGAAAATGAGACATAAAGAAAATGATAGTTAACAAGTTGCATAAACTATTTGTCCTAGTTATAAAATGGAGATACGTGCGGAAAATATAAAATATAAGCTTTAAATCTTATTAAAAACCCATGAAAATTACAAATGACGGTGTAAGAACAAACACATATAGCTCCACTTCAAATAGTCGTAAATTTTCAACGAAAAGGCGAATTTTTATGCGGTTTTTTGTAAATTATTCTTCGTAAAACTCTCTTGACATGCAAATTTATTGAACAGCGAAAATTGAATAAAAAAACTCTGCGCATGCTCTACTGGTCGTTTGTCACGAAATTATTTTCTCTACAAAGACAAAATTTTAACAACTGAGGGCGCAAGATCGTCGGAAAAGTACCCTATTGACAAAAGTTAGTCATGGTTCTCTTTGAAGATTCAGTACACCGCGCTTCGCTCATTGGCTGTAGATAAGTAGATAAATGTGTTGTGACACCTAAATAACAACTCCCTGCTATAACACTACAGTGTATCATCAAAGCCAACACCAATTCCTGTAAGAATAAGATTATTATTGATACTGTAGGCATAGAAGCTTAGGCTACACAACAATAATGCCCCATTAAATAATAACATGATGGAAATGTTACTCCAAACCTAACTTTCAGCTGTTTTTACCTTTAGTGATTTAATGAGGCATTGAGCTCAAAGCTCTTAATTGCCTCCTCTCCCAGCAAGACATTGCCAAGAAACACTCTGGTTATTAGCTGAAACTTGTAATGGAAGCTACACACAATTTAAGGTGAGCAAAAGAAAATTAAGTGAATATCTCATCGTTGTTCAGCCAGAGTACATGAAACAAATATATTGGCATGGTAAAAAATATCAGCATGGTGTTTCAGTTTTATTAAGAAACAACAATAATAGAGTACATTACACACTAGCAGACAGGAAGTCTTCAATCAAGTAATTAAAAAAACAAGTTTTGTTTAACTGAAAATACTGTGAATTGATGAATGTCTTTTCAGATGAGTACATACAGTATCTTAGTATGGTATGTGATTGATAAATCAGCAAATGCCAATGTTTGATAACATTTTTGATTTTTAACAAACCTGGTTTTGCATTATTGTAACTACTGTATATATATTCCTCAATAGGAGCAAATGACAGGCTCGAATGGATTTGATGCAAACAGTTCCATCTCTGTGGATATGATGAAATGGACTTGTCCAATCCATGGTTAGGAGAAGTTGGCAAT
Source organism: Anneissia japonica (assembly GCF_011630105.1). Classification (NCBI taxonomy): domain Eukaryota; kingdom Metazoa; phylum Echinodermata; class Crinoidea; order Comatulida; family Comatulidae; genus Anneissia; species Anneissia japonica. Next base: position 52,549 of record NW_022726800.1, read on the forward strand.
GATCAGAGCTCTGCAGCAAGTGATTGAGGCCAAAATATTTCAAAAGTATTGAATTAAATGATTTATGTAGTGATTTTTAGGCATCTGGTTTATATTGCATGCCAAATTTATAATAAATAATAAATACTATAGCAGTATTTCTGTACCTGTTTTACTTGCAAAATATTTTTAATATTATTAAATGATATTATAAGTGCTGTACTTTTTTCTTTTCAAATGTAAGTGTAATCCCATTCGAAATTAATCCTTTTGAAGCAAATATGTGACCTAGAATTATAAAACAAATTGTGAGGATTAATTTTGAAATATGTAATGTGCGAAGTTGATAATACAGTATGAAAATGTGGCTCAATATATACAGGAACAACTATTTTAATATATTGCTTTGTACAGTCTTGTGTAAAGTTATTCTATGAATCTGCTTATTTTGTAGTGCCTGGATTATGCCTATGTCTGCATGCTGATCAATTTGGTATTGGAATTTAAGAGAAAGCTTCAATTTTTTTGTTGTACGCCATTTTTTGTTTAGTATTTTGAAATATTCAGTTGAACTTGCCCATGTCGTATCCAAAATGCCATTGAGAGATTCTTTGACCTTAACAAAACTTGACTTGCACTTACGATAATGGAAACAATTCAGCATGTAAAATTAGATCGCCTTAAAAATTATTAGAGTATTATTAGTCGTCTTAGGCAAGTTTTATAGCCAAGATTTCTTCTTTCATGATGATATTCAACATCCATATTTTTGGTGCTTCACTTAGTTATTGATTATTGTTGTACATACAGTAAATTCAAGACTACTGTTGTTACTAAATAAATACTTTAAAACACAATTTATCATCCTTGTACATAGCAAATAATTTATTACAAGTGTATTTTCTCACAGTTAATATACAATTGTTTTACTGTACACAGAATAAAGGAACATTGAAGCAGTCAGGTATTATTACAATATATATGTCACTGCATTTAACACACTCTATTTATTATCAAAATATTAAATATATGGATCTATAGTTAGATTATACCAATGTAAAGAATAGGGAAGAACAAGTTACATTTATTTACTGTACACAAAATTCTAATTCATACAGTTTCAAATTTTAAAATATCAGACGAAAGTGGGGAGATACAAAAAACATTGTACTGTACTTAACAACAAAATGTTCTTGAAATCAATTTTGCTGTCCTATCCGCATCACTAGCAACAATTTCAATTACAGACTAGGTCTGGAAGGTTACACACAATTGATTGGTGTAGACATACAAAAGCTCTAGGCCTATGCTAACAAAATTTCCTTTCATGAGTGATGAGATTGTCAAAAAAATAAAGCAGATCACAGTTGTAACATGAATTTTCAAGAAGGAATCCTTTACATAAGATCTGTTGCATTTTTATGAGGATGGACTCATCAGGTATCTTCCATAACAATTTATAAATAATTCTTCCAACACAAAGTTTATTTCATCATCTATAGCATAAAAAACCCAGGGCAGTCTTCACAGCTTCTGGGAACTTGTTCCTAATCACCCACACAGTGCAAGATGGGATGACCCATCTGTCAGATTTCTTTAACCTGTTAAACACCTACCAAATGAATGCCACATTTTTGTTGAAAATATATATATTTTAATGGGTGTACGGTAAGAATGGCCCCGGAAAAAATTGCCCCGGTAAAAATGGCCCCATATGACAGGTAGGTAAAAATGGCCCCAATAATAAAATTCTGAATTAAAACTGATTTTCTTGAGTCATTATGCATTTTTTTATCTTAACTAATTTAGTTTTAAAAGGAATCTCCCCAATAATCAAATTCTGTAACACACAATTGATCCACATGCTTTAACTACTGTTTAATTGCATTGTTTATAACATGTAAAGTTAATTCATTTGATATTTAACAAAACTGAAGTTTGTGGTTATCTATGAGTTGCATATTTTGGTAAAGTACTGTATACTGTATGTCATTCCTCTACTTTGTTAGTGAAATAACATTTTTAAAACTTTTATTTCTACTATCAAAAAATGTTATTCAATGGCCATTGTTTTTCAATTATCTCTCAGAACATTATTTGCATCTTCTGTAATTGTTAAAAAACAAATGCTTTTAAAAAAATCACATATTGATCTCAGTTCAAAGGAAAAAATAAAACTTATTTCTAAATTTACAATTTTCACCTATAAACCTCTTAATTTCACAAGAGTGGGTTCTTTTTCAAACAAATACATCCTGCCTAATATATGTGTGTTTAGATTAGATCTTTTGCTTTAACTTTGGAAACTGAGATCATTTTAGATACTATTTCTGTATAAACAAAATTTTTTTTTCATATTACTGTAAACCTAATGGTTTTGACAGATTTACTCTGCACTACGGAATTTCCAATAAAAAAAAGAAAATTAATTAAAAAGACCATAGATTAAAAATAAGTAAGGCATAACATATTTTTAATCTATGTTAAAGCATAACTATTTTTACATAATGAAATTTAGTAAATCAAATTATTATTTGTGGCTTTTATTTATTAAATCAATTAAGAACATAATCTCAAAACAAAATTTAATGACAAGAAAGATCGACGTTTCGGGTCCATCATGGAACCATTGTCAAGATCAAGTAAATTGAAAAAACTAAAACAAAAATGCCAAGCAGTGACAGAAAGTAAGTAATTAATTTACATATCAATAGGGCTTACTGTGTGGAGCCACAATGGAGCTAAGGCTATGTTCACACACACGGCGTAAGGCTGGCTTAAGCCTGGCGTAGCGTACGCCTTTGTGTGTGAACTAGGCAGTGGCGTTGTTAAAGCCACTCACTACGCCACATCCTTGGCGTTAATAACGCTACCTGCAGACCCCAGATTAGCTAACGCCACTGAGCTAACGCCAGTGATGCTTGAATGATTTGACCTCATTTCAAGAGATTGACCAATCACGATTACAATATATTAGCTACTTTGGTCTCTT
>NW_022726800.1:56421-58614 GCF_011630105.1 Anneissia japonica
ACTCCCAGAGCTACTCATAGGAGCTAAAAACTAATTTATTTTAGTTCTCAAATATGCATATTCTTTATGTTGATTTATTAATTAAATTTTTGCTACAAGGTATTTTACAACATTTGTTATTTTTTTTTCTTTAATTTTATAATTGAAGGCCATTTTTTATTTCTTGATTCAATTCTTGCTTATACAGTATTTAAATATTTGAAGATTTAAAAAAAATATATATCATTTCTATTACCAAATTTTTAATTGGGGCCATTTTTACCTACCTGTCATATGGGGCCATTTTTACCGGGGCCATTTTTTCTGGGGCCATTTTTTCCGGGGCCATTTTTTCTGGGGCCATTCTTACCTACATTCATTTTAATGAACCATCACTGTGAAAAGCCCATATTCAAATGCATTGCAAAATGGTGTATAACCATGACCTATACAATTATTTTCAATAGAATTATTTCATTAATATAGTACTTTTTTGTAACATATAAATAAAAATTAGTTTAAATATTGCAGAGGAAGACAATTACAATATATGTATAATAGACTATCTTGTTTCTCAATCTTTTCTAATGTACAGTAATAATAATGCCCCTGTATTTTGACCATCAAAATGGCTGGACATTTGATCCTCTACTAGTTTTTGATCCTGCATGGGTCTATCAGGGCCACTAAGGCAGATGGTTGTATTTCCTAGTAGAATTTGCTGAAAATTAGTCTTTGAACTAATCTGAATATGTAACCATTGCCAATGCATCATGCAGAAGTTAAGTTCTGTGCACATTTTTCCCAAGCCATTTTCCGCCCAAATTTGAGCTAGTTTCCGAGCATGACGAAATTCTTCCCCTTAGAAGAAAAGGTCACTGGTGGGTTGGATGATTGATTGCTAATTGCCTGCATGCTGCCTAAACGGCCTTCACAATGAGTCAACAAGACCTTGGTATTAGGAGAAAATCTGACACAGTTCAGCCAGTACTGCTCCAATCATGGTCAAATTTCAGAAAGTATACACAATTTCTGAATCTAATGTTATTTAAAACATAAACTGTTTTAAACCAAAATCCGACCATAAGGAAAAAAGACAGTAGCTGTACGTCTGTGGTTTACTTTATTTTTTTTCACGAATTTCGCGAACGTAAAACCGTGACTTGGCGATCGGGAGAATACTAGCCAGAAAGATGCATCAATATTTTATTAGTTCTCAAAAAACAAGGATGGTAATTTTGGTCATTTTCAATACACATATGTATTGAAAATGACATGGTGTATTGGTGTTTATGCTGGCCTAAATAAATATAAGAATACGATTCTTTCTAGCCTATTCTATTCATTTTATGATCGTGTGGCGTACAACAGCAAGGGCTATTCTACAGCTTAGGCCCCATAAAAAAAATTATTAGTTTATCACCCGCTCCCTCATCACTTTTGGGAAATAAAATGGATTTTGAAACTTAAAACTCATAAAGTAGGAGCTAATAAGGACCTAGGTTTTGCTTCAGGCTTTACATTCACTAAGTAATGTTTTATAACTCTTTAGTTCCCGTTTATCATTTCTGTAATTTAAAATAGGCCCCTCTTCATACACGTTTTGTATTATATTGATTGTTTTTCAACTTTTTCTTCCTTAATTATTTTGATGGCTAATTCTCCATAGGGGTTTTATAATATAATCTTAATCCCACTTAATTAGTATCCACTGTTCTTGTGAATGTTCCACTTCATTAAAGGCTCTATTCATGGTGACTTAATTGTTTATATGCAATAACTACATCCATCGTTAATCTCTATTGTTAACATTTGTTTGCTGTAATATATACCTTAGATACTCGTACGCTGATGAAGGTAGCAGGTGCTGTATCACCCACTAATGTAACAATCAACCACTAATGTAACATTAACCACTATTGTAACAAAAATCAACCACTGTTGTAACAATTTCATTAACCACTATTGTAACAATGATTTAACCACTGTTGTATCAAAATTCATTAGCCACTATTGTAACAACGATTTAACCACTAATGTAACAACGTACAATACATAGAAGTCTCCAAGCCGAAAGCTTATTTACATTTGCCTATTAAAATTTCACATTTATGATTGTTGTGGCATTTTAAAAAAATTGGAAATTTCGATATAGATCAGATTTATTAAAATGGTTCGAGACATTGTAAATATATAGTGTTTGGATATTTAAAA
>NW_022726801.1:0-1924 GCF_011630105.1 Anneissia japonica
TATCTTTTTAATGTAATATTTTGAAATGTTATTGTACTTGTATGCCCAAGCTATTATACAAAAATAAATAAATAAACATTACTTTTCGACTACAGGTACTACGGCCTAAATTAGAAGTTGACACGCAGTTTTGTTTTAAATCTTACTCACTCATACATCCATCCGAAAGTTGCGATGAACAGACGAGCGTGTGGAGTAGGAGGTGTCCACTAGGGAAGTATTCGTTCCGATCTAGGAAGTGTTTAGATCATGAGAATAATGCTCAATATCATGTGGCGTTCCAGACCGAATCACCAGCGTTGGCCTTTGAAGTTGTTAAACAGTACGAAATCGCCGTGGCAACCACAGGGTTTAAAAATATACCATTCTCAGAGACTTTTGATGTACAACAGGGTGACGTCATAGGGTGGCTTTATTCTGGAGATGGTATTTATAATTTTTTATTTTATAATAGGCATATTATCAATAATAATAATAATAATAACAATAACAATAACAATAACATAACAATAACAATAATAATAATAATAATAATTATTATTATTATTATTAATTATTATTATTATTGTTATTATTATTATTATTATTATTATTATTTTTGGAATAAATTCATTTGGTTTTCAAGTATTTATGGATAAATTCCATATGATATATATACATTTACATACCTGCAAAATGTTTCAGATGTACTTAGGCTATCCTTTCTCAATCTTTTACGCTATTTCTGATACGCCCCCAATCGACAGGTGAGTTTTCTTGATCTTAGAAGGCGCCCCTCTTCTAGAAATTAAAAGAAATTTTAGTCAATCCCAAGGACAAGAATACTAAAGGGAAAGGTGCAGAACTGTATATGAATTACAGTGTGTTTGTGAGATGGCGTGTATCGGAGAAACCTGTCAACCACTGAAAACAAGGATAAGAGAACATAAAGTAGATGTAGAAAAGAATATATACCAGGTATCCGCAACAGAACGGCCAGAGCCTCTATAATTATATTTTTGAAAAATAAATAAATACAGCTATCACAAGTCAAATCAAAATACAAAAATACATAAATCAGCTATCACGGCTCATGCCATTGATCAACCACGTTCGGGGATTGGGAAAACATGAAGTTACTTGACAGTAAATACAAAGTCTTCCAAAGACAAGTTGAAAAGCATTTTGATTAATAAAAACAACACAAGTCATGAACAAGGACACAGCTCACACGAATTGCCCCATCTTTATGATAACCTGATGATTCCAAGAACATCAGTAACAGGGCGCCTGTGAAGACCAAGAGAACTCACCTACCGAATGTGGGCGTATCACACCGCGTATAAAAAGCGGTGTTGACCAGCAATTGAGTCAATGCTTGTGATAGGAGCCGAAGTGCATCTGAAACGTATTTTTGTAAAATTTATTACAACTGGTTAAAGAAAAGAAAATTATTTAATAATAATAATAATAATGATAATAATAATAATAATATATTATTATTATTATTATTAACTAGTCTTACTATGTTTGTTTGAACAACAGAACATAAATAAATAATAAAAATAATAATAAAAATATAAATAATAATAAAAATAATAATAAAAATAAATAATTATAAAAAAATAAATAATAAATATTTAAAAAAAATAATAATAATAATTTTAAAAAGTAATAATAATAATTTTAAAAAATAATAATAATAATTAAAAATTATTATTAATTATTTATTATAATAAAAATAATAATAAAAATAATAATAATAATAATAATAATAATAAAATTAATAATAATGGACTGACTATGTCTGTTTGTACAACAGAACGTAGGCCTTTTCGTTATTGCTATAATGAGAAATGAAGTGGAAATTGCAAAAAAAAAAGTCGTTAAATGTATAAAGTTAAAAAAAAACGAGAAAAAAAAATCAGGAAAAATAAAATACTTA
>NW_022726802.1:0-398 GCF_011630105.1 Anneissia japonica
TTAAAGCAATCTTGAGATATCGTGGTCACAAAATTGGGGAGAAAGAAAGAAGAAAAAGATTAAACAAAGAAAGATTCTGACAATAACAAGAGGTGATCCGCTAACGTTAGCGGATCACCAAAAACTAGATTTGAACTCGTCACTGAGGACGAGTTAGGTGATCCGCCGTACTTTAACCCTTACGAAGCACGCGCGGTTCTGATTGAAAAGTATAATATTCTAAACATGCTTTATTTAAATAGTAATTTTGAGCATTTTAAAGGAATTTATAAGAAAAAGAGTAATTTTGAGCATTTTAAGGACTTACGAATGTGTACACATACGTCTTAACGTTCGTGCGCACGGTAGTATTAATACAGTGTCACAAACCCAACACATGTAACCGAAACGTAATTTCC
>NW_022726802.1:425-770 GCF_011630105.1 Anneissia japonica
TGAGCGTACGGCTCGTAAATTTTGGAAAGTTTTGGAATATTCAAAATGACCTGAAACGTGCTTTAAATTATCTGAAAAGTGATATTAACAATTTAAAAATTTTAACGCACAAGTACGAATAGCTTATATGACGTGCCTGACGACGGTAATGGCACATGAATTGAAACCTTGCCAAGTTTAATTTAAAACCCCCTGTTGGTTGGTAATGCCACACGAATTTAGCCTTTACAGTAAACGAATTATCGGTCTGATAGTGTAGAAATACAGTCTGCCGCCCTCAATTTTCAATGTGTCTACATCTTTCAAGAAAGAAAGATGAGAAGGCTCCAAAAAAGCCTTCTTTTT
>NW_022726803.1:0-1042 GCF_011630105.1 Anneissia japonica
TAGTAAATTCAGTGGTGTGTTGTTAAACACTAACACAAACAATGTACATGCCTATGGTGGAACAATCCTTAAGGTAAAAGGAATTTTCACTGATACTATCTCGTGTAAAACTAATGATAATGTTACTTTCACAGACACATTCTATGTTGTAGAAGGCCAATGTGGATGCTTGTTAAGCAATAGGGCTAGCCAGAATTTAAAACTGGTAGCGGTTAAACAATATGTTAATGTGGTATTAGAAAGTAGTGAAGTGGTTAAGAAATACCCAAATGTGTTTAACGGGATTGGGCAACTTAAGAATTTTGAAGTCAAGTTGCACATTGACGAGAGTGTACCCCCAGTAGCCCAGCGCCACAGGCGTATCCCATATCACATGAGGAAAATGGTTGAAAATGAATTGTTAGAGTTAGAACGTAATGATATCATTGAAAGAGTGGATGGTCCCACTCCGTGGGTTTCTCCTATAGTTGTAGTCCCGAAACCCAAACGGGAAGGGGAGGTACGAATTTGCGTTGACATGCGGCAGGCTAACCAGGCAGTAATGCGCGAAAGACACCCTTCACCGACCGTAAATGACATTGTCGCGAAACTAAATGGCGCAAAGGTGTTTAGTAAAATTGACTTAAAAGCAGGCTACCATCAGCTTATGCTCAGTAAAGAATCGCGTTATATCACAACGTTCTCCACCCATGTTGGGTTGTGGCGATACAAGCGTCTGAATTTCGGCATATCAAGCGCGAGTGAAGTGTTTCAGAATGTTATTGAAAATGTAATTTCTGGCATAGATGGTGCATTTAATATCTCGGATGATATATTCATTTTTGGGAAGGGCAATGATGCAATGGCCCAGCATGATAAATACCTTGACCAAGTTTTGGCTCGCTTAAATGAAAATGGTCTAACTGCTAACCTCTAGTCTAAATGTGAATTCCGTAAGTCCAAAACTGAATTTTATGGTATGGTATTTTCTGAAGCAAGCATTGAGCTTGACCCTAAAAAGGTAGAAGCCATTGTATCCATGAAAGCACCGTGTAACGTCAGC
>NW_022726804.1:0-575 GCF_011630105.1 Anneissia japonica
AAACTCGGATATTTCTGCCACTCCTGTGGCCTTCATCAGCGAGAATGTATATATATATAATATAATAAGCATATTCAAGAGTTTAGCAATGTCATTACATGAAATCCAGAAAACATATGGTACGATACAGGCCTATATCTATAGGCATTAACATTCAAATTACTTAACTTTAGTTAGTGTTAAAGGAGGCTCACAAAAACTTGAACTAGATCTTGTTATGAAATATCCCAAGTTAACAACTGGTGAAGCAGAAAAAAGACAGCAACACGCACATGTCCCACAAACACAGTTGTTTTCATTTTAAAATAAACCATAATTTTGTACTGATTAGTCTTTTTTTTGCCGAAATATGGAAAAAGCTAATTTTGCAGACGTACCGTATCGGCTGTCGCAAAATCTTCGCTCACAACGGCTGGATTGAGGAATATACGTATCTTTTGATACTAACGCACCCATCGTGCAGCCTTTGCATTTTTTTCCAAGAGGAGAACCGTAGGAACATTTCCATCAGAATTTACTATAGTAACAGTTTCTAGATAACTCGTTTGTATAACGTATTCACACGATGTAGCCTG
>NW_022726805.1:0-903 GCF_011630105.1 Anneissia japonica
CAAAGTCCACTTCGTCTCTGGCCTGCATGAATAAAAATTAGAAATATTATTTGAGCTGTCCAGCAAAGAATTAGAAATTATCAAAAAGACGTCTTAAATCCGAAAGGAAAAACGTTCAATTACCAAGGATCCATCACGTTTTACATCTAAATCGTTTTCACCATCGCTATTGAAATCCCCACACAGTCCACAAGTTGTGTTCCAATAATCATATGGAAGTTGAATCTCTCCTACACTAACTCCATCCCATCGAATAACTAGACCAAAACTGGTCCATAACAACTGAAAGAAATCCACAATAAAATTATTGGTGACACAAATCAAATTTAAAATAGAAAGGTACAATACTAATATTCCAGTATTAACATAGGCCTATACAACTTGGATTACAGCGAAAAACCTCTTACCACGTAGACCCCATTACTGATTACATTAACACCGTCCTGTGTGCTGAGGGGAGGTGTAAAGGTAACTCCATCGTAGCGAACCTCACCCTGCTGCAACATTGTGAACGTGTGATTGGCGTAGTGTACGTTGATTTGTCGCATATATGTTACCCGATCTGACGGTTTCCGCTTCACGTTCAGCCCTGTCACCTCAAAACTCGGTAGCTCATCGTTGTCATTTCTACAATCCGTCACAAGAATGTACTCGCAAACACCTTGGAAGTCGTGTCTCTTATCGTCGAATGTCAAGTAGTGCGGATCTCCCCAGATGGTACAATAAGCCGGAGCTAATAGACGAAAAAAGGGTTTTATACTAGTAACAACGGACTGATGGAACTCAATTATTATTTTTGTCTAAACCGGAACATTTCCTTTCGTAAAGAAAAAATTAACGTTTCACTAAACTTACCCCTGCTACAGCTACCATCCTCACCCATCATCCAACCTTCTCTACAAT
>NW_022726806.1:0-5464 GCF_011630105.1 Anneissia japonica
CTCCACTATCAGAGAAATTAAATGCATATTTAACAGCTAATATATATTCTTTAGAAATGAAGTTTAGCTTGAGTACTCGGAGAGATTTATTCGGTGTAAACACCAAGGATAACCCATGAGTCTGAAGTAGACTTAGTTCCAGTGGGTTCCTTCTGGTGGTGAGTGGGCAGTACACCGGGAGACAATCCCCTACTCTTTCACAAAGAGTGCTCTACGTTTTTTAACGTGCACATGGCCCATAATGCATACGGGATCAACAGCTTAAACGTCTCATCCAAAAGACGGTGCGCTATCATAACTTGAATTCAGCTCTATTATTATATTACCTATAATTGTTTTACAGTCTTATTAATATGATTATAATGGTATTATTACAGTATTATTACTACAGTATTTTTTATTAGTATAATCGCAACTTGAATCCTAGAAATTGCAAATTGCAAGTGAAGTGCTGCGAAGTACAACTGCATATAAATGTTCTTTGAACAAAATTATTTATGCGAGTCAAGTGAAAATAATGAATAATAAAAATATAACAAATAATATGAGACATGACCCATTGTCTATATTAGAACACTTCTCATTGGGTAACAAATAATGTTTTAAAAATTTCTATGTATGCGGAAAATGTAGTTGATTACCAAAGGTTACAATTTTTATTTTGAAGACTGCATGGTCTAGGAAGTGTACATTTTTTTATGGGGCAAGTTTCCAAGGGCGGGTTTTCTAGGGGCGAGTTGACTGCCAAAGAGTGTTGCCAAAGTGCGAGCCAGCGTGTTATTTGATCACAAGTGCGAGACATATCACAAGTGTGAGCCAGCGAGCCATGACGTCACGACAATTGATAGAGACGTTAGCCAGTTGTGCGAGGTATCGGCTGAGATTTGTGGAGTACAATTCAAAAAACAACTATAGGTCTAATAATGAATTATTGTGATGTTAAATAGACAATGTTAGCTATAAAAGAGCGACGTTGTTTTTCATTGGGACCTTCGTCTTCAAGGCTAGGCCTATACCATCCTAGCTAGTCTAGGCCTAGAGTAGGATAAGGCTAGCGCGACATGCGGACGTTGGTGCGAGTAGGTTAGTCTACAAACGTCGCCTAAAGTAATTGATTTTACCCGGCAGAACGAAAGAAGGAAACTCCGCTTTTCAGTCGTCTTAGGCACTCGTTTTTTGACAAACAATGACCTTTCAGAGGTCAAATTGCTGTCAAGAATATGAATTGGCTGCTTCGCAGCAATAACTTACTTATGACAAAACTGGAGACAATCTTTGATCAACTCGGTTGAATATATTTCACCTAGTGGGTTATGAGGATTCACGAGGAACAGTCCACAGATATTTATCCCCTGAAAAATTAAAAAGAATATAAGTTAGATTATTAAACTATCAAAGAAATATGGTAAATCATATCAAATATAGGTCATAAAACATGATAACCTACTTTACTGAATAGCACCATGCAGTGCTACAAGCTTTCAGTTTCCGGGAGGGTCATTGGGGATTGCCCCACCCAACCCACTTGGAAACTGAGAAAAGTGTCTTTTTTTTAATCTTCAATGTTAGCAGGCATGTATAGCTTTCAAAGGCCTATTCACTAAAATACCTTACCTATCCCCTTCAGGCCAAGGGACCAAAAGCATATGAAATATAAAAACTACATTTATGAAGTGGGACAATTTGTGCTTAGACGGCAGAGCCGAAATTAACTTACCTTTGCTTTTGCTTCTTCTAAACTTTTCTCAAGTTTTTCAACTGTTAGTTGATATGGTTTTGTTTCATTTTCTTTTATCTGTAATGGAAATGTTAAAACATAGGGGCAGCTTAAGGTTAAGTAATGAAGTGTACCTCCTCCTCTACTATTTACAATTACAATACACTTAAAATAATATATAAATAAAACTCAAAACAGTTTCAAAATAAAATAGATGAGATATTTAATGGGTAAAAAGCATAATAAATTTTGACTGATAATCAAGGCTTTACTCAAAAAATTAATCATTATTAATACCATAATAAATAATTAATGATGCCATTTTCTAGGAACACATAAAGGCTATGAATATGTAAGTTCATTATACAATATACAACCATTATGTAGAGGAAGTCAAGTGGGTGAGTAATGATGACCTCATCAATAGAGAGGGATAGGGTCACAGAATGAAAGAGTATAGATGTTGAAGCAATAACTCTTCAATGGTCATGACATCATCAGTTGGTAGATGATATAGTCGTCATATGTTCTCCGATGTTTGGAGATGGTGTTCACGACCGCATAAAAGATACCAACAAACACACAAGTGGGGTCATGACCAGGGCTTCCGGATCATCAATTCAACACAAGTTCACCATCACAGATCATGCACACACAACATAATCATGTACTAAATTAGGATGCCAGCATATTGGACAAAGAGCAACATCAGAAGAAATGGCGTATTAGAGAAGCAATATAAAGACAAAAAGAAAACACCATGAACAGAGACCAAGGCGCCCATGATCTCCCAAATATCTACAATGATCTCATGATGATTTCACCTTACCCGGCCCCGCACCATCTCCAAACATCAGAGAAGGTACGATGACGTCATCAACCAACTGATGATGTCATGACCACTGAAGTGTAACACCTACAGTCAGTTGAAAAGAATTATGATACAATTCTCCAATTCCGTTTTTATTCCAATGATTTTTACCAAAAAAAAAACCAAAAAACTTGTTTTTCATGCTTATCAAATAATATTTAAAAAAGCCTGAAAGTTTGCACTTGACATTGATGGAGCCTAGCTGGGCCTCTAGGTGTAAGTCCCCTGCCTATCGTTTATTGTACCATAAAGCACACCAAACAAAGCCAGTCAATCTTTTTCATCTTCTCAATTCCTATATAGAACTACAATAAAACATCATTGTGACTGTATATTTCCCAGAGTGAAATAGTACCAAACGATTTCATTCTTTGCCTAGGCCTATCCACCTTGCGGAAAAACGGTCACCTGCTAGGTCAACAAAACGGATGTTTTGATTTTGAACACATTGTATTGTTGTCCATAATGTTGCATGATGGGATAAAATAGTTGGAGGTAATTTTAAGATAATTTATCGGAGAAATTATAAGTGCTGCGGAAACATGGCCTTAGTCGTCCTTCTCCCTCAAGCATTGTAATCCTTCTTTATTGCTGTATCATAATAGTGGTAATACTCCTATTCCAAAAACATTTCAGACTACCAAATTTTCTTTGACAAAAAACTGCTTGTATGCCCTTATATAGTCACACACATTCTTGTCAAATATAATGTGATAGTCTGGATAGGCTATATAAATTTGACAAACTAAATCAAATGAAATAAAAGATATAAAAAAGGCCTCCTTTTTTATTTTTTCAAAAAGTTCGGGCAAACACTCTGGTTTACACTCTTACAGCTTACCTCTGAGTGGAGATGGACTGGATGGATGTTGACTTTAGCTCTGAGAATTGAGTCTTGCATTATGCCCCCATAGTATGGACTTGGTGTCATAAATGCGTCTTTAAAAACATAAACAATAAATGATATTATATTAAAAACATTACATTCCGATGCCTATAGTATATTCAAGCCTTGTATATAAAGGCCAAATGTGTCAATAAATAATTGTAATTGCAATGTTGTTCCTAGTTAATGCAAATGGTTTGATGTTATTTGTTTAGATTTTTAAATTGTAAATGTGTAATGAAATTTTCTGATAACATTGATGATAGATATTGGGTGATACATATTCCATATCAAAAGACTACTTTACATTATATTTTCGTGGCTATTTTTGGTCAAATTATAGGGTATACCAGTATATGTTGTAATTTTAACGTTAACAAATATAATTGAATACGAGCAGAGAAATAAAGCTTTATTATTACCGGTAATATAATAACTGTAAGGGTACTATTCCTATTAAAAATATACTATGTGATGTTCTTTGAAGTTTTATTATGTAAATCTATTAGGCTTTATTGAAAATCTTGTTAATTAACAGATGTATAAAAAAAATTTCTATAATATTTTTCATAGACCCTATAACTGTTTGGGAATCAATTTTTGGATGGGTCAAAAAGGTTTTCTTAAAATTAATTCTCATCCTAATCTATTATAGTAACTTACCACTGTGTCACACACTTCAAAACAAACACTTGCGATATGTTTTAATAAATTATGTAGGAAAAGTGAAACTTGATTTATTGAGCATTAACTTTGGTAATTACTGTACTGTTGAATGAGAAAAGAACCTAACCTCCTGCATCACAGATGGCAAATGCAATTGTTTCTATAACTGAACCACATCCATTCATAACCACCATCTATACATAAAATCATGGAAAATAGCAATATTATTTACATATTATCCCAATATTATTTATGCACTGTACATATTATTTATGCACTATTATTAGGCATATTTAATATATATATTATTAAGATGTTATTCTTTACATGTTATTTACTTACATATCTGTTATATATAGTATTATTTTTGACATTACTATTTACATCACTTTATTTCAACAATACTGCATATTATACTCGCATATAAGATGACCCAAGATTTTAAGAAGATTTTTGGACGATTTTTGTAGGTGGGATGTATAAGATGACCTCCTGTTTCATCATCGGAATTTGTACTTTTTGGTGTTTTTATGGTCTTGATACTGCATCTAGCTGGCTAAAAACAGGGCCGAGTGTAGAGCCAATCTTCCAAATGATACCATTTTATGGGTTTTTAAACGTTCATCCAAATCTTATTTCCCCGCATTAAGTGCGTTCATTCATACCAAGTAGCTTCATTTATTGTGTTACATACAATCGTAAGCCGAACATCATTAAAAAATAAAAATTTTTGTATGTGTTGTGCATATAAGATGACCCCCTGTTTTTTGTTCATAATTTGCTATTTTAAGCAGTGCTTATTTCCATACATTTACATATATTTATTTTTGCATATATATTTACATATATTTTTGACTAATTATTCAATTAAAAAAAAAATATATTATTATGTTTAGATCCTCTATGTTTACCTTATTAGGATCAAGAGGGAATTAGTTGCTTGACTTATAACGTATAATTATTTACATCAATTATTAATTTAACAATACTTACTGGATTTCCATACTGTTACTATATACTAATTTTTTTTTTAAACTTTCATTTGTAAAATTATTTTTTACGTTACATATGTTAAAATGCAATTTTTTCATGCACTAATGTATTCCCTTTAGAGCATGGAATATATCTATACTAATTGCTAACTGTATATTCTCCCACTAGTGTAGATCAACTTGTTTACCTTATTAGGATCAAGAGGGTTTGCTGCATTGCTTTTAGCTGTCAGAAATTCAGCAATTGACTCCCGCAACTCATAGATGTAGGCCATGGGGTGAAGCTCAAAAGACGTCTAGAAAACGAATTCCGTTCCGATTTTTTCATTATA
>NW_022726807.1:0-8301 GCF_011630105.1 Anneissia japonica
CAATGTTGGCGTCGTTTGTGGCCCGAGATGGTATTGATCTTTATTGCGCCAATATCGCACAACAATATTTTTTTTTTATGACACGTTCGCTCAGCAACAGGAACTTTGAAAATGCCTTGGACAAGTAAAAGAATGGTCTCGTATACCTCGTCTTCATTGGATGAATGTATCCCGCCGATTTTTTTTTACCAGGCGAAATAGGAACGAATAAAAGCAAACTGAAAAGTACAAAAGTGCTTGCCATCTCCACTAAAGTGAACTAATCAAGAGATAATATTTTGAGACTAAACCATATAAACTACTCCGATCAACAACACTGAATTGTGATGGGATTGTGGAAGGTGAATGGGCATTTATTAAAAATGTTATGCACTCAAGGACTATTAATATTGGTACCACCTGAATGCTTTTATTCTATCAAGAAGTTAACAAACTACACAAACAAATATTTTAGGCAAGACAATTATTGGCAGTAATGATCATTACGTTTGGCACCATTAAGGCCTTAACTGATCAAAATGTGATTGATTAATTACCTTGTTTGACTAGTGAAAAGTGTGTTACGTAATTGGAAACAGTTACCGAAAAGGTCTTAACTCCTGATAATACCGCAGGTGCGGATCAAGACCTTCGCACCGTTTGACATGACTGCCTCAACCAAAGACAAAAATACAGGTAAATAAATAAGCAATATAGTATGTTTTTGTATTGACTATAATAATTGAACAGGGACTGATAAAGATGTATTATTGTTCCATGAAAAATACCAAATGTAAGCATAAAAACTTTCTCATTTTGATGTAAAATAAAAATTGTAAATTTTGAGAAATTAATGTATTTAAATATGTTTATCCATTATTTTTCAGCGAAAAAAATTATAGAAACACATTTAGACAATGGAAGTATTTTATTATTTTTATTATACTGTAATTAATAAATTTTAAGAGGGTACACATTTTTAAAATTGAGTAACTTGTATACTCAAGTTAATAATTTGTATTTCAAAACATTTTTTTTTATGATATCCTATTTTAAAGGGATAATACATCTTTAAAGCGCCGGCGCCATGTACTGTGATAACGTACAATTGATGTCATAATCATAAATTAATCACAGAGAGGGTATTAGGGCCTATAATGTGTGCGTTCATTTTTATAACATTAGAAAGGCACAAATAATGTTTATTACGGTATATTATGTTCTTTTAAAATCATACTAAAGTGAAAAACTATTATTTTAACTATCTATTAATTTTTAATTAATTATTATTTTAACGACTACTATAGAAACACAACCTAACTGTAGACTAGCGCAACTTGCAAACACACTAAAAAGAACCTGGAATTTGTCTTAAAGCGAAAGAAACAACAAAAAATTACCTTCTCTTCTAACGACTACGCCCACTATGGGACCACCATATGCGATGGTCAGGGCAGTCTTGATCGGCGTCTGGAGCCTCAGGCGATTACCAAGTTTACAATTGTTGTAGCATGAATTCTTTAAATTATTCATTTATGTTATTCAATACTAATAAACCATGCATTAGTCAATGTTACATGCATTATAATTATGCAGCTCAGTTATTCTTTTATGTATTTTAGTTAGTCGTTTTAATAAGGCGGCATTCATTTCATCATTATCTTCAGAAGCGATATAGAAACAAATATGACAAAGATGATGATTATCGATTATATTTTCATTATTTATTTGTCGATGGTTGACAAGCAGTAAAAGCTCGCAAGAATTAAATCGACTGTCGATCTATCGAACAATTTCAGTTAAATCAAACAAATCAAACTCGACTCCAGGATTTGAACCCGAGATTCCCGACATGCCATGTGGATGCACTAACCGACTGAGTTATGGGGTTCAGTAGAATTGGAGCCATACCGAATCAACGTAACGATAATTTAATATGAATTAAGAAGAAAATAAAATTGAATATATTTGGGATTTGAACCCAGGACCTCTGTCAAGCGTTGTAGGTATTCTGCCCACCTGAGTTATGGCGGTCCAATAAATTGCAACCATACCCCATCAATGTAACGATGATTTAATAGGAAATAGAAAATGAAAGTGGACCTCTTTTGGATTTGAACCCGGAGCCTCCTTTATACTGTTTGGAAGCTCTATCCGATGATATATAGGTCTACGAAATAAGAGGAAAATCAAATTTGATCTCTTTGGGATTTGAACCTGTGACCTTCGTCAAACGTTTCGGAATCTCCAATGGATGGGGTCAAGTGGGACTGGAGCCATATCCCATATATCGGCATAACGATGATATAATAAAATAAAGGAAAATTAAATTGAACCTTTTCGGGATTTGAACCCGATCACCCTGACACCATATAATCCGAGATACGAGAAATATAAATTTGACCCCTTCTGGATTTTGACCCGACACCCTCCAATCCCACTAGATTCAGGGCGGAATCTTGGAGCCATTCTATCGCCGCCAAGATAGGCATACAATACCAAAAAATTGAAAAAAAAAATTTCAATCTACGAGAAAACTGAGAATTTATTAAGAAAATCTATAGGTGGAAAAATGGATAGTGTTTTATTACAAAGTGCGACAGAGTTTATTACAAAGTGCGACAGGTCATTTTATTACAAAGTGCGACAGACAGTTATTACAAAGTGCGACAGCTCAGTTATCACAAAGTGCGAGAGACTTTATTACAAAGTGCGACAGTTATTACAAAGTGCGACAGACTTTATTACAAAGTGCAACGATTATTACAAAGTGCGACGCAACACACGTGGCGTGCAAAATGTAGGCCTAATCGAATGCAAACCACAGAGGGCGGTAGCTGGGCTCACGCTAACTGCTCGCCAAATCGCCATGAGCGAAAACTATTTTGGATTGGCGAAAAAAATAATCAACTGCTTTAGCCATTTTGGCGAAAGCCTAAAATCAAAGAAAGTTTTAAATACTAGCTAAAATACATCGGGTTTTTTTTTTTTTTCATTTGTGCTCCATTTTTCGCTAACTCCATTGTGGATGAATCATACTAAATAGCGCCGTCTTCGGGCCTCCGTAGGTTAGTCGTGAGTGGATTTCCGCGGCACGATTGAAAATCGTAACGGTACTGGGTTTGGTCTGAGTTTGTGCTTTGAACAGGTCATTCCATTCATAGAAAAAGCTATTTTTGATGGAGAAAGTGTACCTTTTTATAAAGGTTTTATTAGGTCGAAACTAACTCCGGCTATATAAAGTTGATTAGAAGATTGAAAATGTTATTCTTGTTAATGAATAGATAAGGATTTGGAGTGATGTTTTGCCCTACCTGACGTGTTATCGTACCGAATACTCAGTACGTCCCCAAATACTAGCGAAAAAAAATTCGCAAGTGAATCGGGTAGGAATCGAACCCACGACCTCCAGGTATCTAGCCTGATGTCTTAGCAACTACCTTGCTATCTTATATAAGATTTTTTTTAATTTTAAAAAATTATTAAAATTATTTTTTCTTTATAATTTTTTTTTATTTTACTTTGATTTATTATTATTATTATTAATATTATTTTTTTAATAATAATAATAATAATAATTATTATTATTATTATTATTATTATTATTATTTATTATTATTATTTATTATTTATTATTATTTATTATTATTATTATTATTATTATTATTATTTATTATTATTTATTATTATTTATTATTATTTATTATTATTATTATTTATTATTATTATTATTATACCTTGTCGTTCGCATGTACGCAGCGCACGAATCTAGTACGAACCCATATGTCCATGTAGTAGACTCGTGTAGGAGTGTTGAGTCTTAAAACCCAACGCATCTCGTTCAATTTTCATGACATCTTTGGTGGATTCATATCCATGGCCTATTATGATAAATTGCATGTTATTAATAGTGTGTGGTCTGGCAAGTTGAAATGTTGACTGACGGTAGAAGTTCTATTCTTGAATAAAGACATGAAATTTATCATCTAGGCGATTCTTATAATTTCTGCCCCTCATCGGAAACTATACCGTAGTTGTTATTTATTATTACGCTTGCTGGAAAATGACTTAATGTCCAATGCATACTCTTAAATAATTTTGCAGTATCTGACTGGTTGATGGTGGTTTAAAAGTTTACATGATTATCATAAGCAGAAACTGATGTTAATAATATACGTCGTGTTTATTTTAATTTAGGTACATAGGTCAACGACCGGTAATAGAAAATGTAGTGAATTGTGCCATATATAGGTATAATTTATTGTCAATCTTTTCTATCAATACAATATTATACACATAATGCCCTACATAGACTAAGTCTGTTATGAGGATTAATGAGTATAGTCTATATTTGTTTAATTTTGATAACAATTACACAATTCAAACTACAGTATTTTATGTGAACAATCATTAAAACAAAATTTTATTACATGCCCACAATAAATATAATAGGTCTACCACAACATAATTGTAAATGTTTAACAACAAGCATACATAAAATTTAAAAAGAAACGCTGTCATGTGAATAACAATAAAGCATTTTCCCCAATAAATTTCAAATGGGTATGCAAATACACACAATAATACAGCTAAAAAGCAGCACTTCGTGACTATTTGTTCGTTGATAAAATGGTAACCACAGGTCTAAAATTGATTAGGTTTAACCTTATCAAATATATTATTTAAAGATTGGAAAACATTTCATTTCATGCAAAAGAACCGGTCCTATATTATTAAACATTCGGGTCAGCCAGGATTGTGCCAAACACTTTTTTAAACGCAAGTCACTTGTATTTCATTCTAAGTCTCAAATACTAAAAGTCTCATTTTCCAACTGTGGTGAAGGGAACGATAATCAATAGAGAATTGAAAGTAGGGGCAGGGGTGGCGCTACAGTTTACCCGACGGGTGGAGGGGGTCTGAGGTCCCCGACGGGGACGGGTTCCCCTGCCGAGGTGGAAGGTTTTCCCGACGAGAACTGGGCGTTGTCGAGAGTCGCTTAATATGTTCCGAAAGCGGTCCAGGGGGCGCAGCCCCCAAACATGTTGACAATTTAGGAGTTACAAAGGCTTATCTAATCGATTTTACAGTCTACTAATATGTACAAAATATATGTAATTTTATTTTTCTCCACGACGAAATTGTGGTTTTCTCCCCGACGGGAGCCAAATCTCCCCGACGGGGGGGCCATGAGTCCCCCTCCCCCGATGGCGCCTCCCCTGGTATGGAGATGGCCCGGGTCCTCTAATTTTTTTCAAAATAAAATGGAGAAAAAAAAAAGTTGGATTAATTTAAGCATGAGAGTGCCGTTTCTGCCATCTGCAGATGACATAATCATAAAATTTCTAACCTCAGCCCCAACCATCGTCAGAGAGAGAAATTAGGAGAGGTTTGTCATGGTATCAAACATAAAAGTTTAAAACGTTAATATCAAATGTTGGCCAGAATTGGATAGGCCTATATAAATTAATAGTTGGACGCCGATGAGATACAAAAACACCATCCTTAGGCCAAATGCCATCTATGAGCGTCTAGCTGTTTACTGCTTTTAGAAATTTTCTCATCGAGGAGGGAATATTCAATCACTTTCAAATTTCTTATATGTATACAATGCCGGTAGACATTTTAGGCCTACGTCATTGTAACAAAAAGTCAGGTCACGAATAGGCCTACATTTTTTCTCAAATTTCAGTCTAGTCTTAAATAACAATATTGAGAATGATGGTAATAAACATAAGAATGATGATTCAATTCAACAATAACGATAACAACAACGCAATAACGAAATCGATATTGATGTCGACGTCGCATTTGGCCGTTTCGTAAGCCCACCGCGCTAACTCAGCCGCTGTGCCCGATTATGTACCTTTTACGCATGCGCTTGAATTGTGCGTCGTAAACAGGAAAGTGTACTGAAAACACAAAAAAACTAGATTTTGAGTCTCAATAAGTGTAGCCTATTATTATGTTTTAATTGCTATAACAAGGTAGGCCTATATCCCAAATAATAAATTTTAAGATAGGCCTATTTTAATAAAGCCACAATTTACCAAATATTTAAATTAAATAAAAAATACTAAAACTTTGCACTGGTTTCATTAAAAGTATTGGAAAATGGCAGTGCTGTTCAACATTTCACTATTTAGTATGGTTTAAACAATAATAACGTTGCATAGGGTCTAGCCTGGGATCTAGGCATCATGATTTAATTGTAACTGCGCATACCCACAACTGGTGCTATGCAAGCCTAGGCCTTTTTTCATTTCAATAATAAGTTTAAATACCACCCTAAAAGATCGGATACCGTTTTATAAGGCCTAACTAGGCCTAGCCAATTACTAGTCTATGTCTCTATACTGTACTAAAGGCATAGGCAGGCCCTAGCAAGAGGTCTCGGTACAGCGACAGTATATTGCTAGTATATTAGAATTAGTGAGCCTGTAGCTTTTTATATATTTCTTCTCATTTTTCATTTTACTTTTTTTTTTATTATTTTGGAAATCGAAAACCTTAGAGGTGATAACGGTTTTTTTTTTCACAGACTCGATCGCCTTGACGTACAGAGTGACCAGGGCCAAAAATGACATTCTAGCAAAACAATTCTGCTAAATTATGCTAAATCATCCCACACGGTCTATTACACTACTGTATATTACACTCCAAAATGATGAGCTGATGAGCGGGAAGGGGTGGGTATGTAACAATTGACGACCGTAAAAGCAAAAAAAAAACTAATAATAATAAAATAAAAATTCAAAATAAAATTTAAAAAAAAAATTTAAATTTAAAAGCTCAAAATTTGAGCTTTTAAATTTAAATTTAAAATTTAAATTTGTTTAATGTGTTGATGGAGGACAATAATCTCTTCTCTCTTGGTGGATGATGGTGGTGGTGATAGAGGATAACGATGATGTTGGATAATGCCGATAATGATGACAATTAATACGATGTTGATAAAAGATATTGGATTGATCGATTATGGTAATGGAGGATCGTGACAATTGATGATGATGATGATGATGATGATGATGATGATGATGATGATGTTGATGATAATAAAAAGTGATAATTATGATGGGATGATAATGATGATGTGGAATGAAAATAGAATAATAATTATAATTAATAACGCTGATGAAGAATTATAGAATATTATGTTAATGATGATTACAGTAGGTTATTAAATGATTATATAATGATAACATACGACAATGGTGATGGTACGATAATAGAGTACGATAGTGGTAGGGATGATGATGAATTAGATTATAGTGGAGACACCATTGTTTTTATCCATTCACGGTAAATTCCATCCGGCAACGTGCAACCTATTCATTAATTTGTCCATCTTCCGCCGGTCATTCGTAGTATTGAATCAGGTAGTTTTATACAATCTTCAACTACACTTTACATTGAAGATTTGCAGAAGAGGTGAACATTAATAACACACAGTCCTCTCTCATTTACATTCGCTTATTAATAATAATGAAGAAAGATTTATAAAATAACTACTAGGCCTAGGATTTCTCGATATTTTCAAAACGATTTTTTTTTGTATTGTAATGGTTAGCTTTGTTATTAGATGATTCTTAACTATTTTTGTGAGATAAAAAAAAACACAGTATTTTCGTTAGAAATAGCTTTAAGCGTCGTAAGTCACAATTGACGAGTTATAAATAATTCTACCAACTTTTCTTTATAATCATAACATTTTTATAAATAATACAGTGTTGTAGGATTTCCAAATCTAGTTTCACGATGTTGCTTAAATTTATGATACAATTCCGTTAAAGAGTAACATTAACGGTAATGATGTTGATGTCACTAACGATAGCAACAACGGTAACGACAGCAATAATTGACTTGGACATTATACTAATAATAATAATTATTATTATACTTATTATTATACTTATTATTATTATTATTATTAATATTATTATTATTATTATTATACCTAGTCGTGCGTATGTACGCAGCGCACGAAATTAGTACTAACCCATATGTCCATGTAGTAATAGTGTTGGAGATTAGTCGAGTTTTAATCAAATGTTCTAACTTGCCAACAGTGTGTGGAACTTTCTTCCGTGTGGTTGTTAGCGTTGTTTTTTACGAATTTGATTAAATTATATTCATTCATTCATTCATTCATTCATTCATAAAGGTATTTTATTCAAAAATAATTGTAATTGCAGTACTGTATTAAAGACTGAATTGTTACAATTTTACAAATTCAAAAAAAGAGACATTAAAAAGGCAAGAGACAAACTTGGAACAGACATTAAAACCATTAGGCACTTAAAATTTAAAAAATATTTTTAA
>NW_022726807.1:9969-17864 GCF_011630105.1 Anneissia japonica
CATTGAGAGTGGCACCGGTGTCAGTGGGAATGAGAAGACATGCTCCAGGTCAATGTTACTTGTTGCTGCTGTGAAGGCAATGCGGCCGAGAAGTGCACTAGTACTTTTGAGCTGTGCCTCTTTGGTGCTTTTTCCTGCTTTACGATTGACTACACATTCACTTGCAAATGTGCGAAGAGGATGTCTGCGGATTGGTTTTTCAAAACGTTCTGCACTTTCGAGACATTCTTTTTGATTTTAGATGGACTGAGGCAGTTACAGGTCAGTTTTTTGTGTGCCCCATTCCAACTGCGGTAAGAGCTTCATTGACAAGTGCTGCTCGGCTGCTCTTTGTAACACTCCACCGTACTCTTGAACTGTAGTTGTTCGTAGATGAGGTGTATCCTGTCATCCGGGAGGCAGCATCTGCATTGATAGTTTGCTCCAGGGTCAGATCCACTGGAATTCGCGCAAACTCATTGTCTGTTCGTCTTACTGAGGAGCCACCATCCTCTAGAATCTGCCGGAGACCAGGATGTGAATCATGCAAATTCATCAAGTCCAGCTGGTATTTGCTCATCCAGCGAGCGTAGTTCTGTCTGTTGGTTGCGAAATACAGATTGGTGATTGGAGTCAACATGGTGATGAAGAGATCGATGTCTGTCTCTCTGATCGCACGTTCAACGATATGGTAGATCTGTATGTACCCTGTCTCTTATACACATCTAGTTTAAAAAATTCCTCTGGCTTAGAGGGTGCAAACCAGGTCTCGGAAATAGCAGCTATGTCAATGTCAAACTGCTGGATGAGAGTATGAAATTCATCCATTTTGTTACACAATGATCTTGCATTGCACAGTAAGATTTTTGGTAAGTATTTTTCTCTGGCTTTACTTACATGTTTCAGCTTCCGTACTGTTCTGAGGTTTGCATGTAGTATTCCAGGGTGCAACTGCCGACGCCTGGGCCTTCGGTCAGAGACAACAACACCGATTTTTCGGCGAATATGTGTACCTCCACGCCTACTCCTACGCCTCTTTAATGTAGACCCAGTCTTTGATTTTAAGTTGGAAAAGGTTTCTTTTGAATCGTACATAAGGTGACGAGAAATATGTAAGCGGTTGATACTGGCCTCTAGTTCCTGTGAAATAGTTGTGATTGTGGAACAAATATTCAAGCTAAGTAAGTCTTGCATAGAGTAGCTGTACTTGTTAAGGTTTCTGCTAACAACAGGTAGTATCGCCATTATGGAATGTGGCGGGTGTACCTATGCCGCTTGTCCTTCTCGGTTCCTCTCGTGGTGTGTAGTCGCGTCTCAACTGTCTTCAAGACGGCTTGGTCTAGGCCTAGGCCTGGGGAGAAGGGCTTAAAAAAACAGGGACGCACAACTGGCGAAAAATCCTATGTAATCACTCGGGACTACGACAATTGATAAGTTATCATCAGAAGTTCACGGATACAACATCAAAACCCTAAGTAAATACGTTGAAAAGGAATAAAATTATGTAAAAATCAAAATTAGAGGAATAGGCGATTGGAACGAATAGGCGATTGGAACATATTGTTTAAAACTGTTTAGACATTTATTTTAGATAGACCAACTGGTACATTAAACTTCTCTCTTTCAAAACCTTTTTATATTATTTGTATTTTTTGTCACAGTTATGTCTATTATAGTTAGTCACATATGCTGTGGTTCCTCGTTCTAAGGCAGTGCATTGCCCTATAAGGTGCCATTTAGCAAAGTGTTAAATAACTACAATAAATGAATGATGATAAATATAACGATAACGATAATATTTAACAATAATGAATAATTTAAGTAATAGGCCTAAGCCTATGATTAGCAATAGCGAAATTAATACAGGGAATATCCTTAAACCTATAAGTACTGTCAATCCGACATACGAGAAATAGAAAAATTGGACCCCTTCTGGATTTAGACCCGACACCCTCCAATCCCATTAGATCCGGGGTCTACTGGGGTTGGAGCCGTTCTATCGATGTAAAGATGATACAATACAAAACAGGGTGAACAAATCAAATTCGATCCCCGAGAAAAAAAAATGAATTTATCAAAAATTTATAGACGATAACATGGATCGCATATTATTATAAAGTGCGGCAGAGTTTATTACAAAGTGCGACAGCTCACTATATAACAAAGTGCGACAGACAGTTATTACAAAGTGCGACAGCTCACTTTATAACAAAGTGCGACAGACAGTTTTTACAATGTACAACTCAGTTATTAAAAAGTGCTGCAGACCTTTTTACAAAGTGCGACAGTTATTACATTGTTATTATTTTGTGAGATATAGGCCTACAGAAACTACGATATCGACCCAGCTTGATGATCCTAAATTACTTTTACTTACAAACTAATGAATGATGATGATGATTCAGTTACTTCAACATTTTTTGTTGTCACAGATAGTAAAGGATATTAATTCATAATCTCACCAAATGTACCCAGTAGACTAGATGTAATAAATGTTAAGCGGATGTTAGTTTCTCCCGCCCGTTTTAAATGTTTAATCAAATATTAATATACTGCAGGACATTTTTATTTTAATAGGTTCCATATTCTACATAGGCCAATGATTATTAGTAGTAAATCACTGTACATTGTGCCATATGTATAATTTTCAACACCTTTTGCAATAGAATATGGACAAAATATACCAAGTCCGTTATCTCACACCAACCATAGTTGAGCTGAAGTGAGCAAATTTTATGAATAGGCCCCTCTAGACCATCGCAATTTGCACTTTCAGATGATAAAAATGCTTTTTCAAAGCAGTGTTCCTCCTCGACAAATTTATTTTCATCCCGACGGCAGCTATGCTCCTCTCCCTTTGGTCCCCCTCCTCTTACGGGTGTCGCAAGGTCTAATCAAGGACATATTCTGTATTCTATACTTGGAGTCGCAAAGGATGATTATAGCACCTCCAGATGAACTAGAATGGCACTCATTGATACTTAAACTTTGAATCTTGAGGATATTTCCCGTACGATTAAAATCGTAACGGTACTGGGTTTGGTCTACAGGAGCTCGTGTTTCGTACAGGTCATTCCATTCATAGAAAAAGCCTTTAATTGTGAAAGCGTACCTGTCATTAGCCATAGTAGCCTAGGTCAATACATATCACCGGCTGTATAAAATTTATTGTAAGATTGAAAATGTTAATCTTATTATTGTACTTGGATTAATATGATATATATGTCCTACAGTCGATGTCAGAGAAACATTATGCTGTTATGTATCAACAAAGCCCTTTTGAAAGAGGGTGCTATAGAGTGAGGATTTCGCCCAATGTTGGGTCCGCCACTCAACAAAAGAGTAGACTTCCTTTTTTCCTTTCCTCAATTTATATTTCGGTGGTACTGACGGGAGCGGGTGGGGATCCACGGGACCCCATGGCTACCCGCTGGATCTTTTCCTGTTCATGCTTGTGTATTTGGGCAGTGCACTTTGTCTACGTTTGTCTCTCTTTACCCAGGAGTATTGGTACCTGGTAGGATGTTGTGGCATTTAATTGGATGTTGTGGCATTAGGCTACTCATCGCACTTTCGTGCTAAATAATCATCTGCTTGTACTATTTTTTTTGTTGTAAAGGGATTTGTCTTATAACCTACTAACTGATCTGAAAAAAGGTGTCTTTAATGGTTTGACAAGTCTTCAAAAGTTTAAGTGACAATTTATGAATATCCTTATTAGCAGTTCTGCATCATATCCATTTTGTATTTAATGCAGGATCGTTGCAGTATTTCCAAATCTAGTTTTCACGATGATGATGATGATGATAATAAGGATGATGATGAAATTGATTATTCAATTAAACAATAACGTTAACGATAGTTATGTCCATGTCAATGTCATGAGGTTTTTAGAGAGGCAATTAAATTATTGCTTCATACTCCACTAAATGTATCAAGGAGACTAGATATTATGCCAAATGTTAACTGATGTTAGTGAAGTCATATGTTTATAAACGTCATGTATTATTTAGGTATGCCGTAGGGCAAAATAGTACATTATAATATGCTTAGGCCTATAGCAAATCAATGTCTTATAGGTGTAAGTGTCAATAAATGTTATACTACAATCATAGGCATATCTCTAAACATCTCGTTATAGGCATAATGAGTGAAGCATGAAAGACATGTAATGGTTCCGTTTAAAAAAATAAAAAAAAAAATAAAAAAAAAATTAAAAAAAATAAAAAAAACAGGTAGAATAGTGGCGGCCCTACCACAATGGTAATTGTAATGGTAATGGTGGGATATTTGTAGTGCACCTTCCACAATAAAATCGTCTCAAGGCGCCGAAAAAAGGTAGGACCATGAATTTAAAAAAATTAAATTATATTATATCAGAGCCTATATTAATCAGAATATTGTTTTTAATTTTATTTATTACAAGTTAAATAAATATAATTAAATGAATAAAGTAAATAAATAAACAAATAGAAAATAAATAAATAAATAAATAATTGATAATTTAATTAATTAATTGATAATTTAATAATTGATAAATTAATTGTTTTGTCTATTCATTTTTGTTATCAAGGTAATTGCAAAATAACAAAAAAAAAACTGATCTGAAAAAAGGTGTCTTCAGTGGTTTGACAAATATTCGAAGGTTGTAGGTGACAATTCACAAGTTACTGTATCAATAATCTGCGATCAAAAATGAAGAACACCAAACAAAATATGTATACATACACAGTTTACTAAGGGATACATGTAAATCCCTTTTAGTTTCGCTAATAATCTGTCCTTGAAGATTAAGATGTGGTGTTTGCCTATCCGAATAAAAATTATTTTTAAGCCCTACATATTATAAATCGATTACAAGCCACTGCTTAAGCTTACGTACTATCGACAATACACCAAATGAGTTTACGATCACAAACACATTATATCGATTACAAAACCAATAATTGTGATTAATCACATGATGAATATTAATTACCGAGAATGAGAATCATACCGATACCTGTTTTATGACAACTGAATCCATATCAATAATATATTACCTTACAAAAAATAAATTTCACACCACTTATCGTTTCCACACATTAGCTATTTAACATAAAATATTAATTAAAATGAATTTATATGTATCGGTAAATACATGAATGTAGTACATTATGTATGTATAATGATTAAGTGTCGGTTGCATACTGAATGCAGCTCAATTATCTGTTACAAACAATATCAATTACATAAAATCCGGGCATTCAACCTTTTTAAGCTGGTGGCCAGTTCAAATTTATTGAGACCATCTCAATATCTTAATAATTCTTTATTGTCCATTCATATAAAACAGGAACGTAATTTGAACTGGCAAACAATACACTTACAAGTTTAAACAACAAAAGAAAAAAAGCACAACATCCATAAACATTATTAATATAGTAGTAAATAGTTACTTAAATTGCACGATAACAATAAAAATAAAAATTATTTATTCCCTAAAATTGATTACAGTATATACAAATATGAATTCTTAGTAATTCTCATTATTATAATTATTGCACAAATAATGAAATTTATTTTTACAGTATTAAATTATATAATGTACATCTTAATATGCACGTTTTATTAATTATTTATAATATATTTATTATATAGTATTATATAATACGGTACTTCATAATTATATATATACAGAAATTAATTAATTACTACTTTTTTATACATTATAATTAGACATTCTTTTAATATTATATTAAGATTTTACATCATTAGGATTACTGTCGAACCCCTCCTTTGGGACACCACTATTCAGGGAACATTTTTTTTGCCAACCCCTATTAAGGGGACACCCATATTAAGGGGATGGGGAAACCTGTGCCAAATGGTCAAATAACCCCTATTAAGGGACACTTTTGTTTCTATTGTATCGCAACAAATACAACAGTTTCAGTATAAGAAAAACTTATTGAGGAATTTTATCTGAAATTGCAAAAAAACCCCACATTTTTCGAAAAAATAGAGAAAATGAATTTATGTCATGGGAGGGCGTATACTTGGCAATTTTTTAGAGGCGCAATATTTGTTTTGGTTTGAGGGGTAATTTAATAGTTTGCAATAGACATGTGAATCCTCTCTTTGCTTTGCTTCCAAGCCTCGCACACCACTTTGATTTTGATTTTTCAACTGCGTTTTAAATGTTTGGTGTTTACCATCACATTTTAACTCAACTTTTAACTGCGTTTGATTGTTTGGTAATCAACTGACTGTATTTGATTGAGCGTAGTCAGGGCTTTTATTGACGTTCTCAATTCCAATAATCGGCACTATTACAACAACTTTGATTTCTACAGATTTACACGAGTAAGTGCTATTTACCTCTCAACTAACTAGGTCTGCCAGGCCTATTTTTAAGAATATGGCCGCAGGGTGTACAAAGTTTTAGGACATTCATTTATCCGACGAAAGGCATATTGCGAGAAGTGTCTGGACCTACGCCTGGATGCGTCCGCATATAAATTAGATTATCGTGCAAAGGGAGGACTCAAAGTAGGTGATTTTACAAAACTACACAGCCTGATATAGTTTACAATCACCTAAGAGAAAATGACGTTGATAAAAATTCTGACGATTTCATTGTACGTAAAATTGACAATCTTTTTTTTTTCATTCCTTAAACTTGGCCTCCAATATAAACACGTTGTGTTACGCAAATTATTGCAACGCCATTCCGGCAGTGTGCGTCGAGCTTTCAATAATGCCATATTGGACATTATCCGGCGACTGAAGATTCTTTATTCGGACGACCATTATGTAACCAATTGGAAACATAGGGGCCTTTGGAATGATTGGTGTGTCCGACAGGCTACTTTACACGCCGGGAGTAGTGGCATTTTATTATTATCTTTCCATGCTGTTTGTTGTGATTGTTTAATATCATTGCATGCGGCTTGTTGTGGTTACTGGCGATATAAATCACAGGCAGGGATGTGGTCAATGTGATATTGGAGATTAATATGTGAGGATGTTTAATAACATTGTTCAAAATTATTTTGTCTGTGTTAGGAGAAAGATAGGCCTACAGCATATAGGGCAACACTAGGCTATGATTAGTACCTGTCAGTACGTATTGTTTAAGCAGCAAATATTAGGTTGAAAATCGGACGAAATTAACATTCACCTTATTGCAAACTTAATACGTTCAAGTTCAAATCAGCCAAATCTGCTTTGCTGGTACCAGATAACTGTAATTCCGTAAAATAATTTGACTAACATACAACTTAACAAACAAAACAAATACAAAAAAAAAAAAATATAATAATAATAATAATAATAGGCCTATAAATAAAATAAATAAATAATGAATAATTAAATAATATATATATGAATAAATAAAATAAAAATAATAATAAATAAATTAAAAAAAATATATAACCAGATAAAAAAGATATAAGATAGAGATAAATTAAATTAAATGGAAAATAAATTAATAAAATAAATGTAATAAAGAACTAGTAAAACTAAATTAAAGAGGAATATATCATCATACAACATGTCTGTTTGTTTTCAATTCAATAATTGCATGTAATTCTTGTATCGCCTCTATTATATGTATATATATATATATATGATATATATAATATGCGTCTATATTTATTATGTATGCGCTTTGTATATAGGTACTGAATATTTGTCTCCTGTCAAGTACGGGCATGTTGTGCATATGAGCATGTTGTACCTATGGATATGTTTTGCCTCGGGCATGTTCTGCCTTCAAACATGCCTTTCCTACGGAAAGGTTTACCTCTGAGAAGTTTGCCTACGGCTGTTCTGTTTCCGGGCATGGTTTTGCCTACGGGCATGTTTTATCTCCGAAATTGTTTTCCTACGGCATGTTTTGGCTTACGGTCATGTTTGCCTAGTGGCATATTCTA
>NW_022726807.1:18514-20508 GCF_011630105.1 Anneissia japonica
TAATAATAATAATAATAATAAAGATGTGTATAAGAGACATATATATTTATTGTGTATGCGCTTTGTATATTGGTACTGATTATTTGCCTCCTGTCAAGTTTGTCCGAACGGGCATGTTGTGCATATGAGCATGTTGTACCTATGGATATGTTTTGCCTTCGGGCATGTTCTGCCTTCGAGCAAGCCTTTCCTACGGAAAGGTTTACCTCGGAGAAGTTTGCCTACGACTGTTCTGTTTCCGGGCATGGTTTTTCCTACTGGCATGTTTTGCCTACGGGCATGTTTGATCTCCGAAATTGTTTACCTACGGGCATGTTTTGGCTTACGGTCATGTTTGCCTAGTGGCATATTCTACGCACGAGGAATGTTTTGCCTAAGGCATATTTTATGTTTTCCTACCGTCATGTTTTGGCTTAAGGTCAGAGTTTTTGCCTATGGGCATATTTTGCCCAAGATAGCAATGTTTTGCCTGAGGCATAATTTATGATTTGCCTACGGGAATTTTGCCTGTGGATGGTTTTTGACTGCGGCAATGTTTGCCCAATGGCATTTTGCTTACGGGCATGTTTATGTTTCCACTGACCATCTTGCCTAAATGGTGTGTTGGTTTTGCCTCCAGGGATGTTTGTTGATAATCAAATGGAAATTTCATTTCCTAGAACTTCGTATACATCTTCGATGTAGGCTATGTTCACACACACGGCGTAAGACTGGCGTGGCTTACGCCAGGCGTAAGCTAATCCACGGATTAAAATTCCAAAGTGTTCACACAAACGGTGTTCGTTAAACTAGCAGTAATATAGGCCTATGTGGAATAGTTTTCAGTTTTAAATAATGTAGGCCTACGTGTTAACAGTAGTAAAATTAACAGTGTATCATGAAAACTTTTAAATCTGTGAATTGTTCGAAGTGAACTTATATGATTATTGTATTTTAAATGAACAATTTTACTTTTGATTTTTCAGCTAGCATTGTTGATGTTGCATGTTTTAATAGACAGTCTAAATGGTTAAAATATCTTACAAAACACAATCAATAAATCATATACATTATAACTAAGTAAAATGCAATAGAAAAGGAACCCCTTCACCATTTCACTTATAGAGAGCACAGAAAAGAGACCAAAGTAGCTAATATATTGCAATCGTGATTGGTCAATCTCTTGAAATGAGATTCAAGCATCACTGGCGTTAGCTCAGTGGCGTTAGCTAATCTGGGGTCTGCAGGTAGCGTTAATAACGCCAAGGACGTGGCGTAGTGAGTGGCTTTAACAACGCCACTGCCTAGTTCACACACAAAGGCGTACGCTACGCCAGGCTTAAGCCAGCCTTACGCCGTGTGTGTGAACATAGCCTTACTCTCTTCAGATACAATGCCAAAAGCAGCTACTAAACGCCGTTTCAGCATCTAAGGCTGCGGCTCCCAAGAGACCGGTCCAACAACCACGGGCCGAGCCGGAGGTTCAAGTGGACTACGTTAAGGTGGCAGCGGAAGTAGCTAAAATTCTGATGGATGGAGAGTCCAGTGGTCAAACAGTAACACAAATAGCCAGTAGGCGTTCACAAGACAGTGCGTCACAGGACGCGAGTGTCTCTTTCTAGTAGAAGACCTCTTTTAAGGTGAAGGAAATGCTCCTTCCATCACATTGTCAATGACGGAATCGATAGCCCCAGGTAACAGTGTACCTTTGGCGGTAAAAAACAAAATATGGACCAACGTGTACATTGATCTCAAATCAAAAACGATCTTGACACTACGGCCTCAGTGACGATTGTCGACAAACAATTGAGAGTTGAGAACAACAGTAAGAAGAAGGTGCTCAGTATCACTGATTGGATGCGATCATTTACAATCTTTATGTCAACCTATATCGAAAAATCACCACAAGAATGCTTACATCTGTTAAAATATACTAACAATATTTTAGAATTGTATGCTCTGGGTAACGTAAATTGGCAGGTATACGATGAGAGTTTTCGCAGGGCGAGACATGG
>NW_022726808.1:0-1008 GCF_011630105.1 Anneissia japonica
AACTACCGTGCATTATAAATGTAATCATTTATGGAGCATTTAAAGAGGTATGTCTAAAGATTTTAGTGATTCACGAACAATTGTCAAGGCTAACAAATTAATCAGGTCTCACAGTATCGCCTGCCCGACGTCCCAGGGCAACCAAATATCTGCGTCGGGCAACCAAAAATAAATAGGGTGCATCCCGACGGGCAACCTTTTTAACATCTTTTTGTAACATAATATTCTGTTAAAATGTTAATAAAATATTCATAATTATCACAGGGTTTCTCACCTCGCCGGTCATCCCTGTCCGGCTCTCAAATTTCCGACCGGCATCTAAACTGCGCCATTTTTTACAAAGACTTTTTCAAACTTAGAAACATAATTAAACACAAAATACTATTCATTGAGAAAATAACAGTAGAATTACACATCCCCATTGTTGCGTTGATTTTTAATTAAGAGTCTTGCAGTGGATAGGCCCACAATATACTCATTTATACAGAATGCGTGTGCACGTCTTTGAAAAAAAAAAAAAAAGGTTTAACAACTGTTATAACACACAACAGAAAGCAAACATAAACGCCATAGTAACAACAAAGTTAATGATTTTATTATGATGATCAATGATTAAATTAAAATGAAGTGTAAGAAGTGAATGTACAAAAAAGCAACACTTCGCTAAAATACAGCTGAACTACTGAAACCATGGCACATGTTGGTATCGCTGAACAATGCAGTCGGCTATTCCCTCCTTGGGGAGCAGCAGCACTTCTACATTCCTGAGTTGGCGGCGTTTAAAGAATAAGACTACTGTATGTGACTGACCATGTGTCTGCTTCTCCCATGCTTCTCCTGATCGTGGGAACCTACTTGTGTGGAAACGTTTCTCACTCTAATTCACTGTTGCTAGGCAATTTGCAGTAATGTCAACTGGTGGTATACGGTATATGCTATTTCAGTTAGTTTCCTTCCGTTCATGACGAAGTAAGAGCATCAATACAAAACTAAGTGAATTAATTTTAT
>NW_022726809.1:0-809 GCF_011630105.1 Anneissia japonica
AAGTGCTCAACTCGGCGAGATAAGCACTTTTGTGCAAAAAGTGACAATGTTAAAAAGTTAAGTCGACAAAATAAATTTTTTTTTTGTTAGGCAAAGTGAGATAGGCTGAAACAAACACTATTCCATTGAAAGTTTGATATTTTTCGGAAAAGTAGTCGAAATATGGCGGAAAGTCAAAAATTTGCACTAAGTGCTCAACTCGGCGAGATAAACACTTTTGTGCAAAAAGTGACAACGTTAAAAAGTTGAGTCAAAAATGTAATTTTTTTTTGTTAGGTTAGGGTTAGGGTTAGTGTTAGGGTTAGAGTTAGGGATAGGGTTAGGGTTAGAGTTAGGGTTAGTGTTAGGGTTAGGGTTAGAGTTAGGCAAAGTGAGATAGCCTGAAACAAACACTATTCCATTGAAAGTTTGAAGTTTTTCTTAAAAGTACTCGAAATATTTTTGAAAGTCAAAAATTTGCACTAAGTGCTCAACTCGGCGAGATAAGCACTTTTGTGCAAAAAGTGACAATGTTAAAAAGTTTAGTCAAAAATGTAATTTTTTTTTTTTTAGGTTAGGGTTAGGGTTAGGGTTAGTGTTAGGATTAGAGCTAGGGTTAGGGTTAGAGTTAGGGTTAGAGTTAGGGTTAGGGTTAGGCAAAGTGAGATAGGCTGAAACAAACACTATTCCATAGAAATTTTGAAGTTTTTCGGAAAAGTACTCGAAATATGGCGGAAAGTCAAGAATTTGCACTAAGTGCTCAAGTCGGCGAGATAAGCACTTTTGTGCAAAAAGTGACAATATTAAAAAGTTGAGTCAAAATGTAATTT
>NW_022726810.1:0-717 GCF_011630105.1 Anneissia japonica
TAAATTGCAGAACACATTGAAGTTTGTCAAAATTCATCGAAAATGTTAAAATCACAAATTAAATTCAAATAAAGCATATAACACTTATAAGCAATTAGTTAAAAAAATATGATTTAAACTTCTAAATGTTAAACACTAATAAAATTGAAAAAGCTGAAATTTATGTAAAGTAAATTAGTTTTATTTAAGGATAAAAAAGGTATATAATTGTAAATTATTGTAATTACTTGTGTAAATTCTACGATGATTTGTATATTAAGTATGACATAAAAGTTATTTCAATTACATAAAATTTATTTTCTTTACATAATATTTACTTTTTTTACATAAAATTTATTCATTTTACATGTTTTTTTTGTAAAATATTTTGTTTGTACATTTTTTAACAGGTTTTATTTGTGTGTGTGTTTACACATTTTTTCTTTCATACATATTTTATTTTTTTTTTGTATATGACTACAATGTTTTCACAATTTGTATTTTTTCCTAAAAGTAATGACACATTAAAAGTACATTTATGATAAAATTTGTTGTGGTCCAATAAAAGTGCATATTCATAACTTTTTTTATGGTGTACAAACTATTGCTATATACATCAATCAAAAAAAGCGCTATGTTTATTATATAATTACACAATATTTCCTTATAACAAACGCGTTTTAAATATCATATTGTGTTAGCCATACCATCGTACTAAGTATTGGTACTTCTCGTAAA
>NW_022726811.1:0-713 GCF_011630105.1 Anneissia japonica
CTCATGCCTCGACAACGTGAAATAGTAAGCAGATCAACGAGTTGACTATTTACGTTGACTAGCAAGGTGATGGTGCTTGTGGTGATGGTGTCCAATGGTAATTTTGCTCATGTTAAAACCAAGATGATGAAGCTGTTAATGCAATATAACATGATGATATTCATGTTTATGATGTCCTACTGTTATTGTTACCACCATAAATTTTCTCATGGTGAAGGTTGCACATTATTGTGATGGTGGTGGTACACCTAAAGGAAAAAAAATCTGTGATGGTGTTTATGGTAAACATGCACTTACAGTACAGGTAATTAAAGGTTTCTTGCTGAAAGTACCGACTAGTACAGTATGTCCATGCTACCATAATGGTGTTGGTACTGTACTAATGGTGGAAATACCAGAAAAAATAATGTATTAAAATATTAAATCAAAAATATTTATCTTGTATCATATTTCACATCACTGTCATTTTACAGTACTAATAATTGAAATATTTAACTAATTTTAAGTAATTCTTTTATTAATCATTTGATTTTATTTCAGAAATTCATTTATTACATCATTACCAGTGGCGGATCCTGAGAGGGACATGTCTTCTCCCCTTTTTGTTGTAAATTGTGTACATATTTAATTACTGAAGATAGATTGCATTACTGCGGCCCCTTTTAGTATTCCCAAAGAGTATAAAACAGCAAGAGGTCCGGCTGCCTGGGATT
>NW_022726812.1:0-594 GCF_011630105.1 Anneissia japonica
ATTTTAGGAAAAATTGGCGGCCATTTTGAAACTGCTGGCAACCCCCCTTACGTATGAAAAAAAAAATGTCGCACATACTTTTTTGATTTATCTATGTCTTCTCTACATCGTATCCAATTTTTTAAAAATATAGCAAAAAAAAAATGCAACCAACCAAAGTTTGCTGGACTAGGAGCTCCTAAAGAACACAGTCGAAACTTGATTTTACAAATAAATATTAGACTAACAAGTTGTGACAGTATACTTTATTCATCACGGCTCGCATAGCAAAAAATGAAGCTGATATGTTATAATTACGCATCTCAAGCACCTTATTACACATGTTTGCTTATCTGCAACCGTACGCTGGAGACAAACTTAAGTTAGTAGGCCTACAATATGATCATTATACCTTCCATGCAATTCGGTGATACATTTTTTATCTAGGGCGAAAACTACGTGTATCTTTTATATGAATTCTGTCGTGTGTTGCTTTTGTAGTGAAATTCTAATGACAGTGTATGTGGTAGGCCTATTATTTATGTAAGGATAAATAAAAGTATAATATAAAATCATTTATAATAGACAAAGACGGTTACACATATCGTCACCGTT
>NW_022726813.1:0-6333 GCF_011630105.1 Anneissia japonica
AGATTTAAAATTGTTAAATATCTCCATTAAACAAAAAAAAAAAAAAAAAAATGACAAATTCAGCTGGGGCCCCGGGCCGGCAGGACGCCCTTTAATCCTCCACAATATATGTAGGCTTATGATATAGGCCTATGTCCCACATTCGATGTCAGAGATACATTATGCTATTATGTATCCATAAAACCTTATTTGGTCAAAGTTATAGATCGAGGACCATATGGGTGGGGACACTAGGGGTCGTGGCCGCATAGGCATTACGCCTATGGTAGCATTAAATCTAGATCCAGGGCTCGATTTAGTGCTAGCCCGGCGTACAACGTCTAGTAAAAATAGCTAGCCTATTCACTACTCATGTTACCCGGTTGTCTAGTGAAAAATTTGAAAAACATTTTTATTTAAAAAACGGAATTTTTGAGACGATCTCTGCACAAGAGGTACCGCAGCCCAAAGTACATTGTAGCTTGTTTTCAGCTCTCTTCACATGCAGTGAGTCACAGAGTGTTGATTATTAAGATGATCCCCAAGTCATTCCCCCTCCCCTCCCCAACACTACAGGATGGCATACTATCTCAACAGATGATCGTTTGATAATTTAATATACTACCTTATATTCATATTATGTTCTCATCATGATATTTTAAAAATGTTCAACTTTTATATTCAATAATTAAATACTGGTGATCTTCAGTGCTACATGCAGGCTAGCCTAGGCCCTGGTCTCATCTAGACTAGGCTAGGCCTGCCCTAGCCTAGCCTAAATAAAGCACGATTTATTGGCATTGGGTGTGAGTGACTTGAGACCTATGCATTCAACAGTTTTTTGGGCCCTTTGTTAAATATTAGAATGCCGACGTTATGACCAGGGAGATGTAAAACATAACCAGAGGCGATTTTGCAGCAGGGGTAATTTTTTTTACCAGCAGTACAAAAAAAAAATCACCATTTATTATTTATTTATTCAACATATATTCTAACAACTTAATGCTACACATGAGATTGCAAATCAACCTTCATTTTCATTGCCAATAATAAATTGGTTGCGTTAAATCTAGACTAAGATCGCTTACTTGATTTTGAATTGTGGAATAAATAAAGCATTCCTGTTTCCTCGATAGGCCTATGTGTAATGTGTGTAAAATATCAACGATAATAATATTAGAATTATAATTATCATCCTCTTTATCATCTTTATCATTATTATCATCATCTTCTTTGTCATCAGTATCATCCTCAACATGTTAACCATCATTATTATCAGCATTATCATTAAAGTTATCACCACCCTCACCATCATCGTCATCATCACCATCATCATCGTTTATTATTATCACAATCATCATCTTAACAATGAATACAACTTCCGTCATCACCACAATAAATTACATTAAAAAATAAACAATTCATTACAATATCACTCTTTCATTCTAATTCTTATATACATGACTTAGCATAGTATTCACGGCCTCTACATACATGACTACATCTGACCAGTAGTATATAAACCGGTAGTAGCTTAAGCATTATCACCTGATGATGATGTGTGACACGTCGAAACATGTCTTTATAGACCTATATTTAAAAAAATGTGTTGTCACCCTTGTCGATGTTGATTTAACTATCAAATTATTTTCAGAAGAAACTATATCTGAAGACAGGGGAGAATCTATCGGTCTGCTTCATGAAATGGGAGTATCGACCAATCAACTTAAAGAAATGCGCAAGAAAGTCATCGACAAACTTGCCAACAAGAGTTCTGAACCGAGTGATGTAACTTGCATATGGGACTATGCCGGCCAACTTGAATATTTCATTACTCACCGAGTAAGTGGCGATTCCAGGGGTGGAATCTAGATTCGCGTTTGGATTTTATAAAACGATAAGACGTTGAATTTCTGAATCTTCCATGTTTGCTTGTGGATTTTTATGGAAGCAGAGGCTTTAAAATCGAAGAAAAATGTATGAAGGATAAACAAGCAGTTCAAAGATTTAAAGTGAACGATTATACGCGCGTTATGACTATGGATCGCAAAGCGTATACAAACTAAGCCCCTATATATATATATATATATATATTTTTTTTTTGTGTAGCACAATCAGTACAAATCCTTATACAGTTACGCAATCACTAATTTGTGCATTGCTGCTAAAATCTATCATCATTATGCACGCAGTACTGAAAGGATGTGATTGTATGATATTGTGTTTATAGAAACAGTTTGGCGCAGCGGGGAACGGGTGTCAATCCCTCGCTGTGCATTTCGCTTGTGTCCTTGAGCAAGACACTTTATTTGCATTGCTTCTCTCCACCCAGGAGTATCAATGGTTACCTGGTGGGGTTGCCTGTTCCTGTGCTGATTACCAGCAGCAACACTTAGCATGTGGACCCAATGACCAGGGAAAGGAACTGCGCTTTATAACCGCAAGAAAGAGGCGCATTATAAATGCCCGTACCAGTACCAGTGTGTTGTATAACAATTGCACTGCATTGAATACAAAATATTAATTTGCTGAAATTACTGCAGCAGTGGCGTGGAGGGGGTGTTAGAAACGCAATCATGTTCAAGTGGTGCGTTGTTAAAAAACACCTAAATTAACCTTATTTTGAGAGTTAGCGCCCCCAACTGATCATCGAGTCCCCCACCCCTTCCCGCTTCACTTTCGGGCTTCCAATCAGCTTCCCCACTTCAAGATTCCTAGATACGCCACTGTTTACCTCTCTTTGTTATAAATACAATACTTTCTCACAGTTTGTATATCCTATTTCTTTCCAGATTTTTATTACAGATGGAAATTCTTATGGAGTTGTTTTCAGTTTGGTAGATGCTTTGGATAAACTGGCAAAAAGAAGAGATCCCAAAAAAGTAAACCATTTAAATATTCTAATTCTAATTTAAGGAACTCAATTGTTTAACTTTATTTAGTCTAATCAATAAAAAGAAAAAAGTAAAACAAATTATCAAATGCATTGAGTGGAAAAAACCCATTCCTGAAATAATTATTTTCAGCCTGTAATTAATTGTATATCAATTTATCCATAGCCCTATTTTTAATTATGCTGACAATATTGTTTATATGCAGGGACATTTTGAGATGACAAATCTGCAAATGATCATATTTTGGATAAGGCTGATTTATGAGTATGCTGTACTGCTACGTGACTCAGAGGAGAAACCTTTGATCAATGGAATTATCGCATCACCGACGATTAGTCTGATTGGGACGCACAAGGACCTACTCACGGGGAGTGATGCTGAGAAGCAGGCAAAGGTGAGATATTGTTAATCCGTGAGTGTTTAATGGGATGATATTATTTGTTTTAAAATCTATAAATATTTTCATTACATATACTATTCAATTTTATTCAAAGATTGATGTCGTATTAGGCAAAATTTTAGAAGAACTCAAAGGGAAGCCATACGAACGTCACGTAGATCGCGAGATGTATGCTGTAGACAACACCACAGCACTGGATGAAGGAATTGAAAGACTGAAAATAAAAGTAGGCGGTTTCATGAAGTCAATGGCAAGAACTGTTCCAATAAATTGGATGGACTTCCAAATTGAGGTACAAGAAGCCGGGAAAACAACTCTGCGCATGTCTTTAGATAAGTCTCTTATACACATCTAGATGTGTATAAGAGACAGGATCTGAACGTTTCAAAATTGGGCTTGATTTCGTCATACACTTAAACCCTACTTTTACGTTTATTGAAAACTGATATTGGATTTCATTGGATTATTCCGATGTGATGCACAACAAGGATAACCGACGAAAATCATGAGACTTACTTTTTAGCAGCACATCGAGTAACAAGTTCCTAATCTTTTCCGTTCTTTAACATGCATATGGGCCCTTTGCACACGGGACGAACGGCCTACGCTGGTGGTTGCATTTCATCCCTTCAGCTGAAACACAAGGAGGGCAGCGATGTGAATTGAACCAGGTGACCTATGTACAGATTTATCCCCACGGTTCGGCGCACACACTGTGCCTACCACCAGTTTATCCGACTCATAGCTGCTCTAGTGTGGACATTTCTCTAGCGTGGACATTTCTCCAGTGTGGACATTTCTCTCGCTTGAACATTTCTCTCGTGTGGACATATTTGAATTTGTAATTTTAATAATCGTATCTAGAATCTGTTACTGTAAATGATTAATCTATTTTGTGTTCTTGTGATAGCTCCGTCAATTTAAATGTTCCTTAATACTTTAGATCGCTAAGATTGCTGATCAATGTGGTATAAATGAAGACAACGTCATCCACGTCCTCAATTACCTTAATGATCTTGGAATCATCCTGTATTCGCCCACTAACAAGAAATTGAAGAACACTGTGATTATTAACATCCATATGCTGATTGGTATCTTCATGAAAATCATTACAGTTGTGGAACCTGATGATGTTAAGGTAATTTTGATTGTTCAAATGAACAATATATCATTGTTTAGTTATGAACTCCAGTCTGTGTGTGGGGGTGGGTGGGGGGCGATAAGCAATATTAAATACCTTTACAAGCAAACATTTCATACACGGGACACTTGGTGTCTAAATTAATATTTTACCACCTGTCATTGTATCATTAATAATATTAATATGAATGTATCGATTCGATACATAATTACATATTCTAACTGGACTCTATTATACCTAGGCCATGTATACATTGTGTCTTTATTTAACATATTTCAATCTAAAGTCGGAGGTATGTCCTGATCCCGACCTTGATCATCACTATTGGATAGGCTTATCTTCATAAGACTTCTACGAAAGGATACATATTGTTTCGAAGCAAGAAATCAAGTTGTCTTTACCAAGTACTGCTCGTATATTTTATTCGTGTGGAAATTTTTCAACCTATATTATCGGCTAGATAGTATCATGAAAAGCCTCAATGTAATTACTACCGGTACTCTTTTTCAGTGGCATATCTAGGAGTCTTGAAATGGGGGAGGCCTGTTCAGAGGGCGGGGAGGGCTAATGACAGTGCCGTAGCTACGGGGGCCGTGCAGCGAGTGCAAAGCACTGGGACCCGGGGCTACTAGGGGCCTATTCATAATTAGAATAGATATAATAATTTTAAATTTAAAATAATTTCCAACGGGCCCTCAATAATATTAAGTTGGTTTTTTTTTAGTAATTGTTGATTATCTGTGTTGATTTTAAATCTGGTGTATTCAAGGGTGTTCTAGCCGGTTCCCCCTATTTTTTTTTTTTCAAAATTATAAAAGAAATTGGAAAAATGGGAAATTATATTAAAAGTTAAGTCTGAGAGTGCCATTTCTGGCTATCATAGTGGTGCTATAATAATAAATTATATTACCTCAGCCCCAAACATGGTTGTTCTGAGATTGTCTAAACTCTCCTTGTATGGAAGTTCCTCCAATGGCGTAATGCCTGTGAGCTCTCGGGGCTCCTACTGAAAAGGGGGGGGGGGCCCCTCATACTACCGGTACTTATAAGCACTTACTCAATGGCCCTTCTATTTCGAATTCTCAAACCGTCACTGCAATTGTTAAATTTTTCAACCTATAGTTGTATAACTTGAAATAGTTACGAATCCGAGACACTTTAGGGAATTTCCATATCACATTAAAGGGCCCGGAAATTAGACTAGCACTGGGCCCTTTCGCACTAGCTACGCCGCTAGTTGATGGTGTCACGATTAAAGGTGGGGATGTGGGAGCTCGATGATTAGATGAGTGGCATTAACTTGCAAAATAAGGTGATTTTTAACTGCGCCCATAAAATATGCCCTTTCCCTGCACACCCCTCACCATGCACCCCATAGGTAGGCCGTACGAAGCTGATCATTTCTCTGATAAGTACTTTACAGCACTTTAACCTCTGTTCATTTTCATATAGACTGCTCCAGTAATGATACAGTATTGGCGTAAGTTCGACGAAACATCTACATTTCTCTCGCTTGAACATTTCTCTCGTGTGGACATATTTGCATTTGCAATTTTAATAATCGTATCTAGAATCTGTTACTGTAAATGATTAATCTATTTTGTGTTCTTGTGATAGCTCCTCCAATTTAAATGTTCCTTAATACTTTAGATCGCTAAGATTGCTGATCAATGTGGTATAAATGAAGACAACGTCATCCACGTCCTCAATTACCTTAATGATCTTGGAATCATCCTGTATTCGCCCACTAACAAGAAATTGAAGAACACTGTGATTATTAACATCCATATGCTGATTGGTATCTTCATGAAAATCATTACAGTTGTGGAACCTGATGATGTTAAGGTAATTTTGATTGTTCAAATGAACAATATATCATTGTTTAGTTATGAACTCCAGTCTGTGTGTGGGGGTGGGGG
>NW_022726813.1:6512-10819 GCF_011630105.1 Anneissia japonica
TATATATATTGAATAATTTTGTGTTAGATTTTAATATTGAAGTGTAGGCATAATGAGCTATGAAAATATTGGAATTGTCTAAAGATACAGAGCGTATCCTCCTGTACGCACATGTGCTTATAACCATTGACCATTAGAGAATACGCGCGATAATCGCAAAAGCAAGTAGAACTATTGCAAGTTGTATTATTGGATGTTTAATGTGCGCAGCAGAAGATGATGATGACGTCATAAAAGTGGTGATAGTGATTACATTGGCAATGATGGGTTAACATACTTTATTTGTAAACAATTCCTATTTTAAGTGTAATATAATTTAATTATTGACAACTTTTAAATAGTAAGTTTTTTTCTCTAAACAGTTGGAAATAACACGGAGAACAGAGATAGATGAAAATGGTAAAAGGAAACCAGCATCAAAGCCAGAACCTATCGCCTGCATGGAGGTAATTCTTTAGATATTTTGTGTAGCTAGATTGAGTATTGTATTTTTGGTTGGCTAGCATAGGTAGTCCAAATAGTTTACATTATTATGTTAAGAAAAAGTGGTCTATCGTCTGATTGGATATTGGAATTGCCTATAATTGTAAATGAAAAATTCTCATTTTCATGTTAACAAAATGTGCACAAAATAGTACTTATGTTTCTCTTGAATAATATATG
Organism: Anneissia japonica; assembly: GCF_011630105.1. Taxonomy (NCBI): domain Eukaryota; kingdom Metazoa; phylum Echinodermata; class Crinoidea; order Comatulida; family Comatulidae; genus Anneissia; species Anneissia japonica. The sequence goes on from NW_022726813.1 coordinate 7,176, forward strand.
TATTTGTCTTGTAATACAAATAAAGGTATGAATGTTGGCATACAACCTTACTAACAGCTTCATTTTTTAAATAAACAATTTATTATCATTCATTTTATAGTATTGTATATAATAAACGACATTTGTTTTATTTTATTCATTTGACAGATCTTACATGTGCTTAAGCGTCATCTTACTGACTTATATCCTGCTAAGGGTGATGTCGGTTGCACCCTCACTATTCTTTGTCCAATTTGCTCAGTTAGTTCAAACCAGGGACAGGGACAGCGCCACCTCCAAAATTTAGATGATTGCTTAAAGTATGATTCAATTCCATGTGGAACATGTTCTATGTCAACTGCTAAGATTCGGTTATATTTCAAAGCAGGTATTAAAACTAATCAGTTATTGATAAACCTGAATACTTTAATATATTGCATGATTAGATTGATAATAATTGATGATAGTAAATATTTCAGTATTTCACTTGATTGTATTTCAACATTGACAATGGTACAAATATATATAAGGACTACGGTATTATTTTTATTGTTTACGAATGTAGGTATTGTTTAATAAACTTGCATTAATATTCGCCAACTACTCAACATACAAAACTTAATCAGTTACATGCAGCCTTTAATACAAAGAGTACAAACATTTCTGTAAAAAGTGTCTTGTAATTTTAAAAATTTATAATCTATGTATTAATTTTGTAGAATTGAGCTTCAGTAAAGAAATTAGAAATTCCTACGCACTCCAAGCATTAACCACTGACATGGGAACTGAGCAAATGCGAAAGTATTTCATGACGAAAGGTAAGCTGAGAGGCAAACATGAGGTCGGAAAGTTCCTGTCATGGCAGAGAAAAAATGGACCTTTAAAGGATGTAGACTTTGAATACGAAGCAACAAAGATCTTCATTGACGATGTGGACATCGACTCGTTCGATATTACCGTCCTGATGTCCTTAATTCAACATTGCTTTAGTCCTCAAGGCGATAAATTCTGGGAGAATCCACTAGATGTTCAGGACAAATCCGAACTGGCAAATTTGAGACGCATTCAACTGTACAAAGAAAGCACTCTAGACTGCAGTCATAGCAACAGGACTACAGATGTAGAGTTTGAGAAACAGTGGAAGGAACTTGCCACGATCTTTAGAAATATCGGAGTTAACTGTCTCTTATACACATCTAGATGTGTATAAGAGACAGCAGTTAGAGGTAAAACTTACTTCATAGAATTTGTACTTTGAAATATGGAACAAATGAATTTGATATTATTAATTTCTATATTGCATCAGGCAGCTCTATCCGATTGATAACATACAAAACTGCTAAAGAATGAATATTTAAGATTGCAACTAAACGTCTTGCCATTGAAACCAACTATAACATAGGGTAACCAATTTTGATTTTCCTTTGTACTTATAAAATAGGGTTTGAGCAGGAAAACGTTGAAGAAATCAGAAATTTCCAAGTTATTCTATCAGCCGTCGTTGATGTCGGCACTGTAACTATGAGGGAATACTTCTTGGAGGTTGCTAATCAAGGCAAGACAAAACAAAACAAGGCTACTAAACTAGACAAAAAAGAAGTTGGACGATATCTGATGAATGAGAAAGGAAAAGGTAGCTTCAAAAATGTAAAAATTACTCCTGAGCAGAACGCAAAAATGTTCACACCAACAGCTGACATTGACACGTTCGATATCTCAATTATGTATTTGATCATCCGTAACTGTTGTAGCATTCCATACTCATTTTGGAAAGATCCAGATAGATTGCCTAGCTTGGTGCACATCCATCGCTACAGGAACACAACGCTTGCACATTCTCCCAACAGTAAAATGTCAAATAAAGAATTTGAGATCGAATGGAAGAAAGTGAGAGCAATGCTACACGCTGCTGGTGCTTCTTTAAATGACATTGACAAATATATGGGGCTAAGATTTATAAACTAAACGAATACGCCTACAGGCATGGAAAGGCGAAGCAGGTATGGTTAGATATTACTGTACTATGATGTACAACACTCAACCGACGTCATGGAACTGACTCACTGACGTCATCATAACTGAATCAAATTTTGTGCAATGCATGGATTTTTTTTGTTGTGTATTTGTAAATTCGATAATGAAACAATTATTTAAATTGATGTACTACTGTATAATATAATATTTTACTTTTCGTGAATTTCTGATGTTTTCAATTTTAATGTAGCTTTTCCTGTCTTGTACTAATGTTTGGTTAATGTTTTATATTTTGTATAATATGTATTTTTGTAAATAGGCCTATAATGTAGCCTTGGCTGCGATTTTAATACAAGATACAAGAAACAGAAACTCATTCAGATCACTTACACCTGCACGTCTTCTCATCTACGCCCTCTCTTTTAAAGCTGCATTCACATTGAGTCTGATCTGAAATTTGGACCGCTTTTCCGTTACGCCGAACGCCGGCGGCCCTATTCTTACATACTGATCAGATTCTATGATCGGTTCGGTAGGCTTTGGGATTCCGTCGATGTAAATGCTTAAGCTTTCTTATAAACTACACGACAAAGAAATAACGGCATAATAAACTTTAGATGGCAACTATGTATATTAAACTTGTCGTCACTGCGCATACAGTAGGCTATGATAAGGATTCCCAGACACGCTTTGAATTGATTCCTAAAATTACTGTATTTGGTCAGTTACCAGTACAGTATTTAATTATATTTTCCACTTTATTTTTACAATCTTTTGAAATGATATGTCATAAGAATACCAGGATACGTACATCAGATTTGCTGATAATTATGTCTATTTTCATTTGTTTCAGTGTACTTAGAGGCTGTTTCGTTTTGTAATCGATATTTTTTAAATATATGATTTGTTTTTCCATTTTTTTTTTAACCCGGCCGGATCCAGTGAATAATTTTGATAAGGGCCATGTGTGTGGGTTGTGGTGGTGTGGTATAGTCGACTGTAAAATATGATCGCTTTTATAGAGTACAGTACATAGAGAAATGGTATCATGCAGAGCTTTCGATACGATTTTTTACTCTCCCCACTTCCTCCTTTGCCTTTATTCTGTCCCTTTGTGGGCGGGGGTGGGCTGGGGCTCTAGCCTCATTTCCTCTCCCATAATATTTAGGCTATATATAGCTGTAATTTATGGATACCAATGACTGTCACTTTGGTATGAGAAACATGTATATAATAATAGTAGCAATAATAATGATTATAGTAATAAGAATATTTAGGTCTATTGCAATAAATGATAAGTTTCATAGCAACAAGAAAATGATCAAAATGGTAAATAGATTTGTATTATTGAGCTTGTATTCTTGTAATTACGCCTTTTGAAGATTGAAATTTAGCGATAAATAATAAAAAGAAAAAAGAGAAGAAAATGCTTAAGTAGTATTCAATGGTTATAATGCTGATATGGAGATGATGATGTGAATGATTAATAATAATGAGGATAATGATAGCGGGGGGGAGGGGGTAAGGAGAAAAAAGGTACCGTGAGTTCAGTGGCATATCCAGCAGTGGGCAAAAGGAGAGCTCGATTATTTTACCACTCACTAATTTTGAATTTTTTATTGATTGACGAACACTATGCTACTATCCCCGGCCGACGATGATTTTTTACAGCGATTTCATAAATCAGGATG
>NW_022726813.1:11244-22476 GCF_011630105.1 Anneissia japonica
TTACTGTATGTCAGTCAGTTCGCATGCGTTGATCGGAGGAGATTCGCCCACACAAACGTACAAAGGTACAAACCCCATCCACACACGTCGTCACTGCTGCGCGTAGAAGTCTTACTGTAGTTTATAATGAATATAAAATTAGTACAAAATAAGACACAACACATTTCTTTATTGTTTTTATTTTTGTAACGACGTTACCTTTTTTTTTTGAGAGAAGTCTAATAAATTTAAATATATTTTATGTGCGAAAACATGTTTCTAATAACACAGTTGAAAAATGTCACTCGGAAATGTATGTAATTTATCATCATAAGATAAAATATAATTTTAATTTTTTAAAAATTACAATAAGCCTGCCTAAACCAAACTTATAGAGGTATATATTTGTTAATCCTTTAAATTGCATTTAATGTAACAACTGATAATGGGTCATAACAAACACAACACAAGTTAGGAAAACATCAATTAGACATTGATTTGATAACAGTTTGGCATCGCACTCTGATATACCTACTGTAGGCCTAATTGTCCAACATACACAATGATTGGACACTGCACGCCTGGCGCTCCATACAAATTACTTGTTTATAGACTTGCGGACACTTCGACGACTCGGGGCCTTTTCTGTCCCCGGCCCCCAAAAACTGTAGTACGTAGTGTACAGTAAACAAGGAGTCATTCATTTGATACTTTAGATAGCCATTAAGGTCAAACGTTTAATGATTATTATTAACTATCATTTTGAACGAAGGAGGCTTAGGCTAGTAGGCTAGGGCCCGGCTTAGTAGAGGCGGGCCTCTAGGCTATGGGCCAGGCCTAACCTAGTAGGTAGGTCTAGCCTAGGCCTTGGTAGGCTGAGCTGGCTATCTGTTCTGGAAGCCTAAAATAAGTAGTAGTAGGCTAGACCAGGGACTAAGTACAGTTGAGGTTATTTAATTAAGGCCTAGCTAGGCCGGTAGGCCTGATTCTGAACTAGCCTGGCCCTAGTCTGTGGATTGGTGGCTCCAGCGCAGCGGGGTTGGGGCGGCAGGGGGAATTCCCCCATTGGATAGATCCCCTGTCGTTCGACGCACTCCTAAGTTGTCGGATCCAAAATTAAAAATAATAGTTTTTTACCTATCCGAATTAAACATACCGTGGCATTATTTTGACTGACTGTCGACATTGTCATATTATTGTGGTCTATTGCACATTGGACCTTTCTAAGCCATAAAAACTCTCCCCGTGCACCCTACAAGGTCCAAGGGAGGTTTTTATTCAGGGCTGAGGCTTCATTGGCGCTTGCTTGTCTCGGACCTCCGTTAGACCCATTGTCGGCAAATCTCTGGCTTCACCGCTGACTCTAGGCCTAGCTTATTGTAGTAACACAAAAATGTTTGTTGCATTTTGCCAAGAGCTATGTCCCTGCTTCTTGCACTGTAGACCCCGAGTCGGGTTTTAAATAAAGTCAGATCGCTCTTCTCCTTGACAGTGGCGGCTCTAGATATAATTTATGTGGTGGCTAAGATGTCCGACTGGGGGGGGGGGTGGCTAAGTATTTATATGTGTAACTATAGTGCGCAGCGTTATCTGAGGGCCGAAGGGCCGAGCCAGAGGTGGGTTTTTAAAAAAATTCTGCATTCTTAAATAGGTACATTGGAGTGATAAGAATGATGGTGTTTTTCTTAATGTATTTGGTAATAATTAATAAAATGTTTATAAATTCTTTTTTAAACAGGTAATTAACAATTATGTTAATGTCATGATGATTGCATTCAAAGTAAAGGCTCTAATTTGCCAGGTGAAGATCAATCATTTAAGAAGACATCTACTGCTTGCAACAACGAATCACAGATGCCAACATACAAAGAGTAAATTCATATAAACTACTCAGTTACAGGCCACCTGATTGGGCAAGCCACCTTAAAATGATTCCATTAGTGAAAGTTAAGGTAGGAAAAAATCCAGTTGTATATAAATATATTTGATTTTCTAAATACTTTTATTTATATATGAGAATATAATTTTTTTAATGTATTAATCAGTCAATTTTTTAAGCTGAACTCCTGCTTTAAGGCACTCTTATTATTATTAAAGGGAAACTTTTTTGCAAAATGTCTTTTAGCTCTACAGCCAACCTCTATTACGAGGAAATGTTTATTAAAAAGATGGGAATACAGTAGGTTTGCCAGATGACCAGTTCAAACACATTCAGTTCCTGTGGAACAAATTCAATTGTTAAGATCAAAATAATATTTTCAAAGTAAGTCTCAAAATTTAAAATTGGATATCAGTTTATGTACGTAAATCTACAGGCTTTTCAAATGCATACAATATAGATAGCACTTAGTCGCCAGTTACTCCATTAATTTTCTCAATTAATAAGGGTAAATAAATATTTTTTAGCTTTTTCAGCCATTTACACCTGTTCATAAATGGAGTCTTCCAAATATACCAGATGATATTGATATTTATATCAAGCGATGACATGACTGGATCTGTTTTATCAGGTAACAAGGTTAGATGTCTAATCCTGTATTGCTTTAGTCACACTGATAATATCAACATTTATTTAAATTAATAAGATCATTTAATAATACTAAAAATCAAGTCACAGATAAAAGAAAGTATCATTTCCAATTATTTAAATTCATTTTAATTCAAAAATTCAGGAATTTTGTCACATAGAACCTGACAGTGTCAAGCCCCTCCCCCCATTGGACAGAAACACATCGGGCAGTTGAACTAAAAAGAAATATAAAAATAGCCCACACCAAGCCAACAGATGTCTGTCACAGTCTGAAAGTGTCATTTCTGGCCATCCATAGGTTCCTATTCTTAAAAAAAATCTCATTTGGAAGCTCAAAAAATATATCCTAGAGCTGCCACTGCTGATGTGTGATCAGAGCTTAAGTTTAAGATAGTAGTGGAGATGTGCTTGGTGGTGACAATGCTTTGCCTTCAGATTCCTGGGTTCTGGGTCTCATGACTCAAAATATTTTCCCTCTCTATGTCTTGCATCACATTATTTCATATATTTAAGTTTGCCCCTGAATATCAACTGACCATAATAATATTTGATAGTCTGTCCTTATTATTTGTCCTCTGCTTCGTCTCTGTCAGTCTTTTTGCTTTTAAATTCAAATTTATCAGCGCCCTCTGTCATAAGTTTATGTTTTTACTAGGTACGGAAACTGGAGTTCTTACTAGGTGAAGCCTTAGCAACTGGTTGCCAAGCAGTGATAACATGTGGTGGAGTTCAGTCAAACCATTGTCGCACAACAGCAGTTGCAGATAAACAACTTGGTATTGAAACCCATCTTCTACTCAGGTCCAGGTCAGAGGTAAATACTTATCAGTGGCAGATTGAAGATGGAACCCTGGGGGGACTCAGCTGACCTGTGCCCCTTCATATTATTTTTAAGTTCTTTTTAAAGAATAGAGAAAACACAAAAGAAAATTGTATTCAAATTTAAGTGTAAGAGAGCCATTTCCAGCAATCTAGAGGTGCCACAATTATAGTTTTTCTCAGCCCTACGATGGTTGTTGGACCCTTGGTCTGTGAATGTCTTTCCCTGGACCCCTATATTCTCAATTTCTTGATTTTCCACTGCTTAATACTTATTATATGACATTCAGTGTAAACATCGCCTGCTCTATCCACTGGTCTAATTTGAGTGTAGTGTTTTTACTAGCCTTGATTTTTCCCACTTCTTTAAGGCTGTGCTTATACTCACTGCCTATGCCCAGCCAACTGCTCTCCAGGGCTCCAAGTAAATAAATGAAAATAATAATATAAAAAAAATAAATCATTACTTAACACATTCATCTCATATTCTCAATCATTCAGCAATTAATTTTATCTTTTATTAGAACCTTTCTGAGACTGGTTGTCATGGGAACATGTTATTTAACAGTTTGATGGGTGCATCCATGTACTTGGTTCCCATAAAAGCTCAAGAGAAGACCGACCTTGAGCCAAGAATGCAGCGGCTTGCCCATAGACTGCAGTAAGTTGGAAGTTTTGACCACTTTTTTTTATTTTCCTCAAATGGAAAGCAACTTGTCAATCAATCAATCAAACCATCCTCTGGCATCCATAACCTTCACTAACATTCCAAAGGGAAGCAACTTGTCAATCATGTTCTGGCATTCTTTGAATGCATATTTCATCAAAAAATTCCTCTACACACGTTCCTCTACAAGAAGATTATGATATAGAGTTTTTTAGAACAAGGGCATCAATCCGTTGTGGAAAGAGGTCAGGGGACAGTCTTGTACTATTGCGACTACAATATTATGAGTGGAAATACTACCGTCTAATTTACGATCAAACAGGACTAGGGAGAATGGAAGCGCACAAAACATTAGTTAGCATTTTTATTTCACAACCATAAAGGTGATTTGTATTTAATTTATCATTATCATGACGTGCAAGATTGCGTCAACAGAACATCTGAGTTCTTGAACTTGTGATATCGCTACTTAAATAAGTTGAAATAGATAGACATGTCCTTGTCAAAGGCTGTACATTGTTTAATAACGGCTATATAAAATTAAATTGACTAACTATAATTTGTTGAAATTGGGAAAAACAAGAATCTACCGTAGCCTATGTATGTAGATAATACCGTATTAAACACTATAGGCTGTTATAATGGTCTTAATAATATACAAAAGGAATAGATCGTTTTTAGTAGAAATTGTGCACTTTTAAGTTTGTAAAAATGTTGGCCTAATAGGTTTACACACTTCCAATAACTAAAACATCTCCACTCCCAAAGGGTTTATATTGTACCTGTATGCATATGTATCAAATGTGAGTGCAACATTGCACTTGTATATGTAGCAAATAGGAGTGCAACATTTTTTAGCATGTATATAATAATGTCGTGATCATTGATAAAGAGATTGATTGTTTTGATTGATTTTGTTCATTAACACTCTGACCGCCAGGGGATTGAAAAAAATAGTATCAGCCACCGCCAGATTTTTAGCCAATTTTAACACCTTTCCGAAGCTCGTAGAGAGTGCGTATGAGACCAGATTGACATGTAGTGAATACTACAAGAACTACAAACATTTTAGCTTTACATTACAATGGAACCAAACACTTTATTCTAATCACTATCTGTGACCCGTAACAGTAAATTGAAAGTGACTCACTTTTGGAGATTTACGCAATTTCGCAAAAGGAAGCTGAGATAATCACGATTTTGTGAAAGTAAATAAATACTGCTCTATGCTAATGTAAACAAACAAATAGTGAAATACTTACGGTCCAGACTGAATATAGTGTTCAAATTGTTAGTACACGTCAGTAATTACCCCATCTTTGGGATTCCATACAAAAAACCTGAAACACAGAGATCTCCCTGATTGGCTGTCAAGCGTTGCGTCCATGTTTGGCGGGCAGAGTGTTAATGATATGATTAATGGGATAATTGATTGAATTGATTAATTGGTTTATTGATTGATTGGTTGATTATATATATTTATTGATCATTTTCATTGAATTAATTGATTGTTTTAGGGAGTGACTGACAGGTTTGATGATGTCATACTGACTGTAGGCAGTGGTGGAACAGCATCTGGTGTTGCTATTGGCAACTTCCTTACTGGATCTCATCTCAGGTATTTATTAAGGTGATCTTTTTATTTGGTGTTTGGTAAAAAAAATAACCTGCACGACATCAGCTATTAAAACATAATGACTTAGTACACACACACATATGGAGTGGACTATTAGTGCAACATTGAGCAAGTTTGAAACCTGCGAGTACATTGCTTGTCCTTGTTAAAGCCCTGTACAGACTAAATATGGTCATGATGACATCACAACATCACCATATATAGACACATCATGCCTAAATATGGTCATGATGACATCACAACATCACCATATATAGGCACATCATGCCTAAATATGGTCATGATGACATCACATCATCACCATATATAGGCACATCGTGACTTTATATGGGCATGCACCAGTTTTTGTCAAAGAACACTTGGACAGAGCTTTATTTTGAGAGATTTTACAGAGACAGATTATCATATATATTGGCACATCGTGACTTTATATGGGCATGCACCAGTTTTTGTCAAAGAACACTTGGACAGAGCTTTATTTTGAGAGATTTTACAGAGACAGATTATATTATCATCACCATATTATATTATATGTAAATTAACTCAAAACATTTTTTTGCCATATATAGACACATCATGCCTAAATATTTTTTTTTTATTCATTCATAATTCGACAACACAATACAAAAGCAGCAAAACAGCAATATAAATATCAATATAAATACATATACAAATATATAAACATACACACATACACAGATATACATAAATACACACAAACGTACATAAATACATACACATACATATATATAATATATACATATAAATAACTTCACGTGCTTCAACAATCTTGATTCCAAAACACTTAAAACATATTATTCTTGTCTTACATCATGCCTAAATATGGTCATGATGACATTACAACAGTTTTTTGATAGATTTATAAAACTTTATATTTAGAAAGATTGATAATATTATAAGCTTTATTTTGGTCTTTGATTCTAGTTCTTAGGGTCACTACAAACTGGCATGAGCTTGTTTTAAAATTCAGGCCAAAATGCTTCTAAAGATAAACAATTACTCTAATCAATTTCTTGCTAATTTTCTATTATCTATTTTTAAAAACAGCTTTACAAAAGTACCTTAAACACTTGTCATATGTAAATTAACTCAAAATATTTTCCATCATGAAATGTGCATATTAAACTTTTCACCATAATTGAAACACATTTTTATTTTCAAAAAAATAGAGCAGTAGAACCCAATCTTTGGGACACCCCTATTAAGGGGACACTTTTGTCCTGAAGGTGTCCCCCTAATAGAGTGTCTGCACGACATCAGCTATTAAAACATAATGACTTAGTACACACACACATATGGAGTGGACTATTAGTGCAACATTGAGCAAGTTTGAAACCTGCGAGTACATTGCTTGTCCTTGTTAAAGCCCTGTGCAGACTAAATATGGTCGTGATGACATCACATCATCACCATATATAGACACATCATACCTAAATATGGTCATGATGACATCACGTCATCACCATATATAGACACATCATGCCTAAATATGGTAATGATGACATCACATCATCATCATATATAGGCACATCATCACTATATTATTATGGGCATATAACAGTTTTTGTCAAAGAAGTTTTGATAGTGTAGAAAGCTTTACACTGATTTGAATTGTTTGTATTTTTTTAAAATAATTCATTAAAACAGTAGCCCAGCAGACTAGTATTTTGCTTGACCACACATACACTGGTAAATCAGCACTAGCACTGACCAACGAGCTCAGGAAACACAGGTCAATGTTCAAAGGCAGCCGAATACTCTTTCTACATTCAGGTATGTATCCATGCTTGATATTGAGGACAGGTGTTAGTGTAGGGAAGGGCTCTTGACACTTCACTCCCTCTCACCTCCCCCCCCCCCACCTTTTCACCCTTGTATTGATGGAAGAAGTGTGCAATATACTAATTCCATGACAATGTTTACAACAGCATAAATATTAAAATGTAATCATCTTGCTAAGAAAGCTATTCTTAAACACTCCTTAATAACATACACTGTGTAACATAGCAAACAGAAAGATAGTTTCTCGTTGTGCATGTGTGTAGAATACAATTTAGTGATTATTGGTGGTTTGTATTTTTGTATGCAGGGAAATAGATAAAACAAATAAGAAATAGATGAAAACATTCTTATTTTAACAGTTCTTCTTTTTTTTTGTGCGTCAGGTGGAATATTTAGCATGTTTGATGGGCGGCTAGGAGATGTCCTGATGCAGTCAGCTGGAGAAACATTGGTACAGAACTGGATGAACCCTGAAGATGAACCGAATATTGTATGAATGCTACACTTACGAGGGCAGTCTTTATGGATATCTTACAAAGTTGATAACCTAGAGTATACATGTTGATGGATGCTACACTTACGAGGGCAGTCTTTATGGATATCTTACAAAGTTGATAACCTAGAGTATACATGTTGATGGATGCTACACATGTGAGTGCAGGCTTCATAAATATTTTATTAGAAACACAGTACAGTATATTGCACATGCTATGTATGTGTGCTATACTTATAAGGGCAGGCTGCAATGCATATCTTGTGACATTGGAGTATACATGTTGATATATGGATGGTACACTCATGAGGGCAGGCTTCATGAATTTTTTCTCTATGTGTGAATTAGAATCTTAATGTGCTCCTGGGGAGCTTAGATGAGACACTTGCGCTACCTATTTTACTGAAAATTATTAGGGACTTGAACTAAAATCCGGTGTCGGTTGAACTACTATTACAGCCATGTAACCTACCAAATGAAACTTGCACTGGTTCCCGATGGCGAATAAGACATCTGTTCTGTCTGTTCGCGACCCCAACTGTTCGTTGCTATGTATCAACAGTAGGTTTAGAGGCTTAGCACTGAGGTTAGCACAAAATTTTGGCTAAAATCGTGTGAAGAATTATGCTACTTTGATACAGGAGAGAGCATGACTTTAACTACCAATTTTACCTGGTATTTCCCACACTTGTGCTTCCAAATCCTTGCGAATATACCCTATACATGCTGAAACTCTTCCATAAATTCCCACACTCAGTCCTGCTCTTTCAAATTGGTAGTGATATCTCGAATGAATTTTCATGTTTTTGTGGATGACTGACATTTCAAAGAAGAAAAGTCTATGGCATTCAAACCCAAATGTTATTACAGGTAAACCAGACATATTGAGAGGACTGTTGTTATCAGGCTGTTGTTAAAACGTTCTTGTGGCTTCGCAGTCCTCTTTTCAGATTTCAGATTGCTAGTGATTATCTGGAATATATTTCATGTTTACCGTATGTGGATAATAAGAAGATAAGTCTACAGAGTTGAAGCACTAAACTTGAGTGAACTGATGGTTTTCTGGTTGAAATTTTTCAAAGTACTCTTAGTGTTGTTGGAATATTGAATATAATATTCATCTGGAGTTTCTTGGCGTTAAGATCAAGATTATTTTTGGATATTGTAGGAAGTCGTGAATTTTCATAAAATGTACTAATGATCACCTGATTTTTGAAAACAAATCTTTGAAAGGTGGCTGGTTGATTGATTAGTTGACTGATGGATTTATTAATTGCTTTAATGATGAAATATTGATTAATTGGATTAATTGGAATTTTCTCATCTTCAAATCAGAACTGTTACATAATTATTACTTGCATCTTACAGATTTTAAAGATATTTTCAATTTTTTTGAAGCCACATTATCATCTCATTGTGCATGCCATCTAGTGACTGGATTTTGAAGTTGTTTATAATAATATTTCTAAATCTGAAAAATAAAAAATAGAATCTTATCCTTTTTAAATTTATACAGATTTCACTTTTAAAACAGTGGCACTCATTGTTGGTGCATCCAGAATATAATACAAAAATATAAAAATACTTTAGTCAGAGCTACTTGAGATATTATTTACAACTTACTGAGTGCTTATCACGTCACCTTTATTGTATGCTTCCTAGTTTTTGCAGTTGGGGTGTCAATCTACCCTTTGACCCCAATCTGGAAAACTAATTCCTTGAATATTTCTGTCGTAAAGTCTTGAGATACAACTGTTTACGGTCATTCATTAGTTTTTAAATTTAAAGACAAGAAAGAACATTTTTGAAGCAATTAAAGCAAGGTTAAATAATTGCATTGAACATTCTTAAAAAAAAAAAAAAAACTGCCATTGCTTACTACCAGCTACTCATCTACAGAAGATCTTTTATTAAGTATCATCCTTAATTTACTGCCAATGTATTTACAGTTCAATTTCCAAATTGTTGTTGCTTTGTATGTGATAATTTCCATCCTATCGCTGAGATATAATACATAAATGCTCTATATATAAACAAACAGGACAAATTTAACAATTATTGTTTTCTATTTCCTGGTAGTGATACTTATTATGCAATCTATAATTTCATTGTAGAATTTTGAGGGAATGTTGTAAAGTTTGATTGGATTATCCAACATGCACAGCACAGCTCTAGTATGAGCTATTAACTTCTGCTTCTTTATCCTGCATCTATATTTGGTTAAATCCACACAAAGAAATATTATTGAACATCAGTAAAACCAGCGAATGAATCATGAATTATTTAATATGTGTTCATCTGTACTTGGCAATTGATAGCTTTTGATTACAGACAGAAAGATGATGATCTTGACACGGTAAAAATAGTATGCAAGACAGGATCTAATGAGAATATGATTATACTGTATTGAATTGGATTTTTTGATTCTTAAATACTGAAGATTTTATGGATTTTAATGACAAGTTGAATCTGATCTGAATTTCAAACATATTTTATACATCTGTGACATTTTGAATTTATTGTTTTAGTAGTGCACAGTTTCAGGATTTATAGTTTGCATTCAAAGAAATCGCAGGGTTAGTGTCACAAATAACATTTTGTGGATTTTTTCTAGGAAAAAAAAAACTTGGCAACTTTTTTTTATCCTCAAGATGCATTATAGGCCATAGTGCCGACATAGGACTCAGGTGCAGACTGTGACCTCAGGCATTTTTCTCCCATTCAAAAGCTACACCCTAAACTATTAACCTAATTATATTTTCCTATTTCTTAAATCTACCTACTAATACTATGCTATATTCTACAATAAAACTGTCTTATTTCTTACTATTATATACTATCTACTTTGTACACATAAATATTCTAATAATTTTTAATATTAATAAATAATTTATCAAGTAATTTAGATAATTAATTATTAAATAAGTGATTAAAAGACGAATTTATTTTTATGCATTTAAAATTAACGTAGGCCTATTTTTTCATACGCTACAATAAGTAGATGTTGATGCGTACATGCAGAACAATGCGTATAATTACAGAACAAAATTACACACATTATCTACACGCGCAAATTTTTCAAACAAACGGAAAAGAACGTTCATCATCATCATTCAGAACAAACAACAGAAACACATACAACGATGCACTCATGATTATGTTCATCCGATCATATTGTACATTTACACGTACTTCCAGGTAAGGCATTTGTTTTAGTTTGTTTTCTAAACGTTAATTATACTTTATTTCATATAAAGAGATTTTGGAAATCACTTAAGGTCCGATTCGATTTCGAATTATGAAAA
>NW_022726814.1:0-17114 GCF_011630105.1 Anneissia japonica
CTATAGACGCCAGAGCGTCCGCGGCTTCTCCCCCTGGACCATCATCCCATGTACCCCCACCGTTAATTCTAGGCAGCCCCAGCCATGGCCTACGGCCCAAGACTTCCATATTTTGCAATTCGTCCCCCCCCCCACCAACATTGAATTGCGGATCGATGCCCTTGCTAATGATGATTGATTAATTAATATCAATGTTATGACTTGAATGGTAGTTGTTTGACATTTCTTGTAAGTTATTGTCATGAATGATTCTGCGCCTGTCCTCCAGATAAACCTGAATTTGTATTAGGAGATGAAGTCACTGCTGGTCACTATGAACAATATGTTATTGAACTTGAAATATCAGCTAATCCTAGTGATGTCACTTATCAATGGACCACTGATCCTCCTGAAATTGAAGATAGAGATTCTAACCCAGCAACTTTCACAGTCAGTGTACCAGATGTTAACGTCGCAGTGTTTACAATAACAATGACTGTTGCTAATAGTATTGGATTAACAACAAAGTCGATTAAAATAACTGTAATATGTAAGCTTGAGCTTAAGTAGAGAAAGACTGCTAATCTACTGATGCTCTTAGGATTGAAGATAGACACTAACCCATCAACGATAAGCCTTCAGTAGCATCACATGTCGGTCGAAATTAACTGTCTTTTGTAAACTTTGAAATGTTTATCTTTGAAAATGAAAGTTCGTAAATTAACAACTAGGCCTCTGTATAATGTTCTACGTATATATTTTGTGGATTGCTAGTGAGTGGTATGTTTTTTTTCTATAGTTAGTCCCTGTGCTGACCAGCCCTGTGAGAATGGTGGAATGTGTTCAGTTGTTGAAGAAGGCTACAATTGTAGATGCACTGATCATTTCCATGGATTGAATTGCACAAGTAAGTTACTTAATATTTGCATAATAAACTATATATAATCGATACTGTATACAACCAATTACATCATATTATAAAAAGTTGCAGCATTACCAGTTAAAAAATAATCAAAAGAGTCGCGTTGTTTTGTATAAGGTATTTGTAGAGAGTGGACTAAAATGGCTCAGGGGAAGAGAGCCTGGGGTGGGGGAGGGCGCCTGAAAGGGGGTGAGGGGCTTGCTGCTGGGATAGAGGTGGCGGAGCTCAGGCACTTTTGATAACTTGAGATTTGAAGATTCATATACAGTTTTCAGTGGCGGATGTAGGAATTTGAAGAGGGGCCAGGGAGGAACTTTCACAGATGGAAAAAATACCACCTCAGCTCCACCATGATGATTGGGGCTGAGGTAAGAAAATTTATGATTATAGCACCTTCAAATGGCCAGAAATTGCACTATCATACAACTCGAATAGGCCTATATATTCTTTGTTCCCATCTTTTTTAAATTTTGAAAAATTGAGGGGACGGGGCGATTGGGTTTCTTGAATCTCCACCGTCAATGGCGGATCAAAGAATTTGGCAAGGACAGGACATTTACAGATTGAGAGTCCATATCAGGCTCAGCCCCACCCACCATGGTGGGGGCTGAGGTAAATAAATTTATGATTATGGCACCTCTAGATGGCCCTCTCAGACTTAAATTTCAATATAAATTTCTTTTCTTTGATTAAATAATGTTGACAAATTGAGGGTGGGGTATAATTTTTGAATTTTCTACTCTGGAAAATGTGGAACTTCGGTAATTTAGAAGGAAGGGAGGGTGCATACGCACCGGTCAGACCCCAACCCCCTGACGTCATCAGTTTTATTTGTGTTTATAGACTGCATCTATAAGGATGGCTGTGACTTAGATAAGGGGGACACGTACTACAGTGATGGGAATGGCGTTTGTGGATGCTACTGTGGTGGCTGTAGACAGTTTGATAAAAATACAAATCGTTGTGAAAGTGAGTACACAATAGCAATAGCTACTAGTCAGCTGTTGGGGTTTTTTTTTGTAATATTGCAAAAAACAAAAGATGAAGACGACGGCGTAAAGAAATTTTTATGCTAAAATACATTGCACCCGTCGATTAATGCGTTAGATGTTAGTAACAGACCTAGCATTCGGGAATAATTAGTAAATTATTATTAGAATAGTAAAGGACTAAATTATTGAAAATGCAAATTTTGGCGTTATTTGTATATTAAATCATGTTTAAATAACATCAATATTGAGTATGTGTTGCTGTTGTGCATCCAATCTATGTGAAAGGACTTATGTATCTGTGCATGTGCATAATAATCACTACATTATACTGTTTTTCTCTATAAAAATGACAATGTTGCTGTTGGTTCGCTCCATATTTTTATGGTTTTAAAAGAAGTGTCCCACTATTAATGTCAACCTCAAGTCAATGTCTGATGTCTGCCTAACGTCTTGAAAAAGATGACCATTTGTATCAATACCAGTACCAGTTTTGATGTCCACATTACGAAACGGTTACTGTAGTCGCGATATTTGTTTTGATTATGTTTTCACATTTATAGAGAAACCAAAAGGCTATAATATGATGTTATATTTAACTATTTTGCCACTATATCTTAAACTACTGACTGTTCAAATTCCCAAGCGTGTCAGAAACAATGGGATGATCTTTGATTTACCTAGTCATTAACAAGCACACCACATCATCAGCACATGTACAACTAAAATTATACCTCTATTAATTACGTTACATAAATATTGTCAGAAAGTTTTTATCTTATTATTCTTTATTTCGAAACGACACTTTTACAACAGTGGTACTCGTCCGACACGATGCATCCAAAGAAAAACAAAACCAAGTAAATCAAAGCAGATCAAATTTAAACACACCCTCCTCCCCCGAAAAAACATGATTGTTTTAAACCTGCCTGCCTTCACCCTTTAACCCATGTATTGAGACACAAAACCCATCACTAATTTGCACCTACAATTTAGGCTCCTAGTTCTTAATTAATTTGTTTAAAGGGCCAAATATTTTTTGAGTTGAGCTCACGGGTCACAGATAATATCTGAGTCATAATACAACTCGTTATAATTGTTTTGGTAATTTCAAATTACACCTTTTATTGTGCTACAGTACGGATACGATGAATAACTATTGTAATTGTATTGTGTTAGAATCCCTTATTTGTAATGCTTTTTGATACATTCGTCAAAGAAATAAAAATTTCTTAAAGATTCGAGAGAGAATACAGTCACCGATTGGTCGGTGCAGGCAGGTAAAATTTGTGCGATGATTTCATAACTACGCTAAGATACGACTACGTGTTTGCAGGCCTCCAGCTAACTTCGTGCCTTGAGTCTTTAATAATAGGTCTAGAATATTCATATTAAACGTTCAGTTTGTTTAGTTTATTAGGGTTCATTGATTAAAAGATTTCCTTAACTGTTCATAATTAATATTGAATTTGAAGTAACTTTCTTCGGGTTCTAATTAACCTTGTTTTACGAAAGCAATTTTCAATTACAATTCAATTTTCATCACGGTAAACGATATCTTCGCGGTGACGAAACAATTAGGTGTTTTTTTTTTTGCACACGAACCTAAACAATCAAGCCAAGCGTCCACTAATTGAAAAATTAGTGGACAGGCAAATAACACTAGGAGTTGCAGTGATGACGTCACGATTGACTTATAAAATATATTAGGGTATGCAAACATCTAAATTCTGAAACCATAATTAGTAAAGAATACATATCAATAATCTGTTTACACTGCAGTTGTCTTCTTTGCAAGATAAAGAAAGAGAATTGAAATTGTATTATATTATATTCTTTATTTGGAAGCTACACTTTTACAACAGTGGCACACGTAGAAAACGGTGCGTCCAAGAAAAATATAAGAAAACAAACAAAATCAAAACATGACAAATCAAAAGTAAAAGCAAATGAGCTTAACAAAAAGTAAAAATCAAAGTCTTAATTACCCCTCCCTTCCCTTTTCCAATCCCGAAATTGAAGTTACCCCCTACCTTCCCTTTCCAATCCCAAAAAAAAAAAACAAAAAAAAACATTAACATCAGAATTCAAAAAATACCGAATAATAAAAATAAAAATAATAAAATAACATACCCATATACATACATAAACATACATACGCGCAAACTGTAAATATATATACATATATACACATGTAAGCAGCGAAAGTAAATAAAATACAAAAAAAATACATCAAATCATACGCAGTCAATCAGAATAGTGAAACTATGGATGAATAAGTACTAAACTTATTCCTCCATGGTTATGCTACCAGAAACAGTAAAGAAATTTAGGTGTAAAGTAGGCGTAATAATCGTAGAAGATAATCACCTAAGGGCACTGAGAGTTCAAATTAATGAAATCATCCGTCTTGTTTTTTGTCGCTGCTTAACAGGAATAAAAGGGTAACAAACTTTTGGTTTTTCCATGCCGATTTTTGTGTCTACTGCCCCTGAAACTTTGATAATATTCGCGCACCTTGTCGAAGTATTAGCTGATGCAACCACATGTATACATAATGAACGACTAGAAAATAGGTGTGATATTTATAGGCCAAAGAGTAAGTACTGTATGTTTAAAAATGATTTCCTGATTCAACTTTCCTCTATCTCTTAAGTGAACCCGGATGCAAACTTTTTAAAAAGACGTTTCTGAAATGTGTCTTTACACTTCATCAGAATTTCGAATGCATCAAGAGTCAATCAATCAATTGATTGGATACGCTTTTTGTTTTTTTTAAATCATCGGCACACCTGTGTGGTGTAACAAGACAATATATAGTGAAAAAAAGCAAATATAAAAACAAATATGTTCTACCTTATACATGAACTTATATGAAAAAAATCATACATCGGAAAAATACTGGATGAAAATAGCCGGGAGAAAATAGCCGGCCGAGAGAAAAAAAATTCCCCAGATTAAAAAAAGCTGAGGGGAAGATTAGAAGGTGGCAGTGCCATAGTGTTATTTTTAGTAAGTTAAAACCTAAAACCACCTTGATTTTGAGTCTACTCAATTAACAATTCTTCTCAGGCTTTTCCAAGTATAGCTAGAACTTACAATACCAATCTTTGGCGTTTGCTGATTTTTTCACACGGGCCAGATATAACGGCTCCGCGGGCTACTTTTGGCCCGTGGGCCGCCTATCAAGAACCAGGAATCTAGGCTTATAACGATACGACTCGATTAATAACTAATAGGGCTAACTAATAACAATTGTTTCCTTAATTTTTAAAATTGAACAAAGAAAAAATAGTAGGCCTATATACAGAAGAGGGGTAAGAAAACATAGGATGGTTCTATAACCATAAGCATTGAAAAAATGGCAAAATATAAAATATAATTATTATTTTATTAAAATGCAGTGCAGCTACTTATATATTGTATATAATATAAAAATAATATACATAATATTTCATTATTATTTATTTTTTGTACTATTGTGGTTGGTATGGCATCGAAACAGTAATTGCAACTGCTACATGAATATAGTAGACATGCTGGAGTTGGCGGTGGAGAGGGACAATTTCTGATTTGCAAGGATATTGGTTTTTTTTTTTCGCTTTTAGAAGAAGTAATATATGTTAAAAGTTTCCCACACGAATAAAATAGACGAGCGGTACTGGATAAAGACAACTTAGTTTCTTGCTTCAAACAAGGTATCCATTCATAGAAGTCTTATGGAGATAAGCCTATCCAAGTGAACATAAAACGGTCGGAGACCAGGACATATCTTCGATTGACAATATGAAATATATTAAATACAGACACAATGTATACATGCCTAGATCTAAGAGCTGTCTCTTATACACATCTACTGCAGTTGTCTTCTTTGCAAGATAAAGAAAGAGAATTGAAATTGCATTATGCCTAGGTGTGAACTAACTCCGGCTATATAAAATTGATTAGAAGATTGGAAAATATTAATGTTATTCAAAACTCTGTAAAACTCTGAAAACTCTGTGACTTACACTCTCTTCTTCATTTTTTTAAAGAAATTTTTAGATATTTATTTAATATAGACCTATAATATAATAATATTTAAATAAAGCTATAAGTAAGTAATGTTACAATTATGTTATTGTTTATTAGAGTTTACCAAAAAGGAAGAAGGAAGAAAAGCAAAGAGATTTAAATTTGTACCGAAAATTATATAATAATGATAATGGCTCATTATTACATTTTACGAGTTTGTAGTAAATTTTGGACACAATTCATCAGCGGTCAAGGTGTCAAGCCTGCACGTTTCGTAATCTGACATCGAATCCTGATTCATCATCACCACCACCACCATCATTATCATTGTTATTATCATTACCATCATTTATTATTTTCATCATCATCAACATCATCATCATCATCATCATCATCATCATCATCATCATCATCATCATCATTACCATCTTTTAATACCGTATTTTCATCATTATTATCACTATTATTAATATTAGGCATATATTATTATTATTATTATTATTATTATTATTATTATTATTGTTATTGTTATTATTATTATTATTATTATTATTATTATTATTATTATTATTATTATTATTATTTGATTTGCTACTCATGTTTAATGTTATTATTGCATATTATTCTTTATTTAACATTTTTACATCATAATAAATAATTATGATTGAAGGGGTATAATTACCTACTAATTGTATGTTCTCCCCTTGCAGTCTGTTCAGTCTGTTCAAGTAGCACGAGTCTGACAATTGGAATGTTCTTTGTGGGCATCATTGTTGGAGCTTTCGGGGTAATTGGGGGATTGATCGTCTACACGAGGATTAAACAGGTTTCTCAGATAAGCATATTAACAAAATTATTGTTCATGTTCTATTCAGGATTATTGCTTTCAATTACCAAATTAAACAACATTCCCTCACCCCCATCCTTCTATTTATGTTGCAGTAAAATGGTCCTGTTTGAACTCGGACTTGAAATTCTACAAAAGGACAGATAGCTGGGGCGGATGCAGAGGGGGTGCAGACGGTGCGATCGCACCCCCCACACCCCTTAAATTATATGAAGAAAAATAATTTTATTATATTGTTATGAATTACAGATAAAAGTTTTAAGGTATGAGTGTAATTTTCGGGCACCTATTCTGCAAATTTTCCCGCCTCAGCCCAAACCATGTTAGGGCTGAGGTGGTCTGGACACTCACTCACCCCCTACCGCCAAATCCTTCCGCCCCAGAAAAGTATTACACAAAATGAAACAAATTTTTGTATTTTCTTGTGTTTTATCATGTGGTTTCAATCTCCATTCTGTAGGCTTAATTGGTAGGCTTTCCATTGTTAAACTTTAATTAATAAATAAACATATAAATTAATTGTAAAATTTAAATAAAACAAATAAGCCTAAACAGAACGACAGAAAGAGTTATGACTGCAAATTGTATTAATATTTTTTTAAAATTACAATTTAGAAGACAAAAATAGACAAGAGAAGTACGGACAAGAGTAAACAAGATGTAAGTTTTTATTTTAATTCACCTCTGATATGTGTTACCAATCCACTTTGTGCCACGTGCAAAAAGCCATGGTATCTGTAGGCCTAATTATGTGTTTCATTTTTCAAAAGATTGAGGTTAATAATATATTCTATTGACAACGCCTTCCTAGACTTACCCATAAATTATAATACGTTGGTCAAACGACAATGGTTCCGGTACCGGGTCCCTATCCACATCGTTGATAACACTGATTCTTTCCATATTCAGGCCTAACAATGGTATGCAACCGCCTCGGTTTTTAGGCCAAACAAAGTCTGATATCAATGAAAAAACATACAATATGCCGACTGACAGTTGATATTCTACGGATTATTAAAAGTGTTTGTATACTTGTAAAATGTAGGCCTACTCCAATATTTAAATCTTTGGGAATAGGCTCTCTAAAAGAATCTATAAACCTCCCGAATTTTAAATATTTTTCGAAAATCACTCACACACTTGATTGTGTTCTATCATGTCCTCGCTTGTTGCTTGGTTACCGCTATGGATGAGCGCCAGTGAGAATGTGTTTTTAAGAATGTATAAAAGTGTATAAATCCATTTCAATTAAGCAACAAGTTACAAACGATAAATTACATTGACATATTGCATTTCATATCTCGACACAGACTTACATGGACTTCACGGCAGATAGGCCAACTGCTGGCAATGAAAACCAGACTTACCAGGATCTACAATATAGAGAAGAAGAAACAGCTTATGTCAATTTGAAGTCGGGAAAGAGATAAAAATGTAAAGAGGAGCAGTATCTGATTGGAGTTAATGCGTGTTGCTTGAACAAGGATCATGATAATCCATACACATCTAGATGTGTATAAGAGACAGGTTCTACCTTATACATGAACTTATATGAAAAAAATCATACATCGGAAAAATACAGGACGAAAATAGCCGGGAGAAAATAGCCGGCCGAGAGAAAAAAAAAATTCCCCAGATTAAAAAAAGCTGAGGGGAAGATTAGAAGGTGGCTGTGCCATAGTGTTATTTTTAGTAAATTAAAACCTAAAACCACCTTGATTTTGAGTCTACTCAATTTTAAGATTAACTTTAGGCTATATCTGGGATTTTCAGTAGGTATTCAACGACTAGTTCCTCGTCAGTTTGTACTTTTGTAAACTTTTCACATTTTTATCAATGTTAATCTGTATTTTGAATGCAAAATAAATCAATAAATAAATCGACTACACGGAAGTAAGTTAACTAACAGGCAAAATCAGCAGTAACACCGTATATCATGAGTCATCGTGTTACATGGTTTCATCGGTAAGCTATGGCGACCTTTGTTATTTCAAAACGGTAAAATGCAGTCGTGTTGTTAATTCAATCATATAACAATGTTTAGATGACGTGCGAAATTGCTTTGAATTAATTTTTTAGGTTCTTCCTGGTGTCAGGGATAACCTAACCATTTCGTATCCGGGGAAAACATCGATTTGAATTTTTGGGTTAGTTGTAGCTCACAGAGTGCTAAAACATGTGAGCGCCCTCTGTTTTTTGGAAATACACCAAGAGACATACTAAAAGTTTAATTTAATTTTTTTATGCTAGGTCCCCTATATGATTTCATGGTCCCATGGAGGAATCAATTAATTCCTCCATGATGATATTAACAACTTAAATTTAATAGACAGCAAATGTGAGAAAATTATAACAATCATTAATTAAATTAAAGCTAATGCCAACTTACTCAACGATGACTTTATTAGACATCTAAGAAATATTTTATATTTACATTATAAGTTCTATGAATGCAAGAATATATCATTGGTATATTTTAAAGATTGTGGAACACAAGAAAAAAATATCGAATTCCTGCTTTGCATTCTACATGTTTCATGTGTTTTATCTTTATTCTGTACTATACTGTACTACTACAATTTTTTAATTAAAAATATATTTATGTCTTATTCTTATCAGTCTGACCAAGTTCATAGTTGATTATTACTAAGATTAGTACAATACTTCCCCTGGTTCCTAGGCTGGCCCCACTGGAAAAAAAATCCGGTGATACATAACACCAGACATGGGTTTTCCAGCCTATCACTAAGCACTTTTGTAATTTTCTCCTTTTTTGCTTCTCTAATGCGAAATATCAATCGAAATTACACGGAAATAAGTTAACCAATAGGCCTATGTAGCAAAAGCTTATTGGTTATTATTGTACAGTACTTCATTGTTTGACAATGGCACGGCATAAATGAAACCGAGTCAAAAGTTAATATAACCTTATCTTGAGGTGTATACTCAACATGCTTTCAAAATGACTGTTGAAAATATTTTGTCCTTTCCCGATGCACTGCTTACAAGCGCGTAGGGGGACACAACTATCTCAAGCATTGTGTGCGCTATCTGTTCGGCTACTTTGCTCCACATACTATTGTTATGGTCAACTCGGGATTTTTTTATAATTCTATTTTTTTTTTCGTTATCAGTGCATAGATCTGTACTATTATAATTAAGTTACGAAAGAAAGAAGGAATACCATAATGGAATCAGTGTAGAAATATTGTATTAGGCCTCCTACTATTTGGAATGTTAGGTTCATATTCTACAATTCCTGACCGCGCACCAAGTTTGTCACTGATGTTAAAGCCTGAAAGGTTTATTTTCGCATTAATAATTTTATTTCATACTGTATATTTCATCTTTCAATTACAAAACTATTACTGTAAGAAAATTACATTTGAAGACACGAGATAAGTGAGCCGAATATTGAGCTATCTCCAACCCTAAACAAAATGTTTAAACCATACGAATACAAAATGTGTACATGAATTGAAAATTACATTCCATCCCCGGTCAATGTTCGAATTTTGTGAGTCGATATAAGAAACTGTTCTTGAGTGAATTAGATTATATTTTTCATCCATTTTTGACGTCACGTAATATTAATTCTGGAAAATATAGTTTTAATTTTAACAAAAAGTTAATTAAGGGCAAACGGTGATGACAATAAACAAATCTAGACAAATTTGCTAAATAATTAGTATTTTAGTGTAAGTGTACGATGAGATGATAAAAATACACCACACTAATTTATATGTAGAACTGTACAATTTACTCCAAGTGAAAAGCGTATTTACAAAAACACCTGAGAAACAAGTTGATGATATATACAAATTGATAGAAAGCGAAAGTAATGTGTACTCAGGGAGGACAAACTGAGGAGTGTCTGTAAAAGTACAAATGTATGTGATATAGCATCACCATTCATACCATCTGACCAATAAGGATTAGTAATTGCCTGTCCTTGTCTAGTACCTGGGAAACTCATCAACATTCCCAAATGATGTGTGGTCACTTGAATTAAGGCAAATGACCTTAAGGTAAATGACCTTCCTTCGTAGCGTCCACCGTGATATGCCTGGTTGTAAACTGTGCCTCAACCTGTGTGAACCATAATGTTGGATCATTGGGCCAGTAGGGTGGAAGTTTCAGAGAAACTGATGATATTGCAAGCCTGTCTCTTATACACATCTAGATGTGTATATCCAGTCAATGCTGCGTCAGTCCAAATGAGATCTTGTTTCTTACCTGTTGCTACAAGTAATGCTGTAACAGGTTGTAAGATCTCAGCGCATTGAGGTATAAATCGACGGTAAAAATTAACAAGTCCAAAAAATTCGCGGAGTTTGCGTAATGTCTTTGGTTGTGGAAATTGTTGTATCGCGTCAACTTTTGTTTGAAGTGGTCGGATACCTTTGGCATCCACATGGTGTCCTAAGAACTCCAATGACGAAACTCCAAATTGGCATTTTGCTGGATTAAGAACAACAGCATACTCATTGAGGCGAGTAAACAATTGTCGCAAATGATTTTCGTGTTCCTGGGCATTAGAGCTTGCAACAAGCAAATCGTCTATATATGCATAACAAAATTCAAGTCCGCGTGTCACTTGATCGATAAATCTTTGAAAAGTTTGTGCGGCGTTGCGTAATCCAAAAGGCATGCGAACGAACTCAAACAAACCAAATGGGGTAGCTATAGCGGTTTTTGGTACATCGCTGGGCTCGACAGGGATTTGGTGATATGCCCTGACGAGATCAATTTTAGAGAAAATGGTTGCACCATGTAATGTGGATGTAAAATCTTGCATGTAAGGTATAGGATACCGATCAGGAAGAGTGACATTGTTGAGTGTACGATAATCACCACAAGGACGCCAATCTCCAGGGGTTTTCTTTGCAACCATGTGCAGGGGTGACGACCAGTTACTGTCAGAGGGGCGGATTATAACAAGCTGCATCATATGTTCAAATTCATGTTGTGCGATCTTGCAACGGTTGGGCGCAAGGTGACGGGGACGTGCAGATATTGGAGGGCCGTTGGTTGTAACGTGGTGTGTTACATCATGTTTCAGAGACGCCTCCCGATAACATGGGCGTGTTATTGAAGGAAACTCTGAAAGAATGTTATCAAAGTTGGACTTACCCACGACTGTGTTGAACATAAGGTTGAGTGGTGGGCATTTCGAAAGTATACCCTGAATACTTAAATTGGTTGTTGTGTCCACTAGTCGATGGTGAGTCATGTCGACAAGTAGTCCAAAATGTCGTAGAAAATCGGCGCCTATAATGGAGTGCGACACATCCGCAATCACAAAAATCCATGAAGACTTGCGACGTAATCCCAGATCAAGAGTAATTGAACGGTGTCCGTATGTTGCAATCGATGAATTGTTAGCCGCGTTTAAGTTATAATCATGTCTCCTGTTTTTACGTTCATGTCGAGTTGGTGGAACAACGCTAACTTCCGCCCCAGTGTCGATGAGGAAGCGTTGGTTAGAAAACTTGTTGGTGATAAAGAAAAGGCGACTTACAGGATGGCCAGCAACGTCCGTTTTATTAATGCCTCCTTTAATTGTACGTACCTATTGTCCTGTGACGGGTGAAGTAGGAGATCGCGCACTTCTTGGGCTATCTCCGGTTGCAGGGAGCCCACCAAATACGTGTACTTCGTAGCGTCCACCCCGTTGTAAACTGTGCCTCAACCTGTGTGAACCATAATGTTGGATCATTGGGCCAGTAGGGTGGAAGTTTCAGAGAAACTGATGATATTGCAAGCGGTGCAGCATCTGAAGCAGATACGACAGGTTGTTGCTGTTGAACTTGTTGCTGCTGAACTTGTTGCTTTCGTCCTTCCATTATTAACTTGATGCAAAGAGTGTGCACTGAAACGTCGGAGGTCACCAATTTAGTGTAAGTGTACGATGAGATGATAAAAATACACCACACTAATTTATATGTAGAACTATACAATTCATTCCAAGTGAAAAGCGTATTTACAAAAACACTTGAGAAACAAGTTGATGATATATACAAATTGATAGGAAGCGAAAGTAATGTGTACTCAGGGAGGACAAACTGAGGAGTGTCTGTAAAAGTACAAATGTATGTGATATAGCATCACCTTTCATACCATCTGACCAATAAGGATTAGTAATTGCCTGTCCTTGTCTAGTACCTGGGAAACTCATCAACATTCCCAAATGATGTGTGGTCACTTGAATTAAGGCAAATGACCTTCCTAAGCTTGGTGTATAACACATGAAGTTGGGATATTAGTTAAAAATGCAAGGTATTATCATGGTATTATTTACGAATGTAGGTAAGAATGGCCCCGGAAAAAATGGCCCCGAAAAAAATGGCCCCGGAAAAAATGGCCCTGGAAAAAATGGCCCCGGTAAAAATGGCCCCATATGACAGGTAGGTAAAAATGGCCCCAATGAAAAATTCGGTAATAGAAATGATATATATTTTTTTTAATCTTCAAATATTTAAATACTGTATAAGCAAGAATTGAATCAAGAAATAAAAAATGGCCCTCAATGATAAAATTCAAGAAAAAAAAAATTAATGATAAATAAATAAATAAATAAATGCTGTAAAATACCCTGTAGCAAAAATTTAATTAATAAATCAACATAAAAACCTACACTTAACAAACAAACTGATTCAGTCAAAGCCAAACTGTTTATCTAGTTAATCTGCTAAGAAGGGCTAATTATTGCTTAGCTCCACTGTGCCTCCACACAATAGGCCCTATTGATATGTAAATTAATTACTTACTTCCTGTCACTGCTTGGTATTTTTGTTTTTAGTTTTTTCAATTTACTTGATCTTCAGAGTGGTTTCATGATGGACCCGAAACGTCGATCTTTCTTGTCATTAAATTTTGTTTTGAGATTATGTTCTTAATTGATTTAATAAATAAAAGCCACAAATAATAATTTGATTTACTAAATTTCATTATGTAAAAATAGTTATGCTTTAACATAGATTAAAATAAACAGTAGTTAAAGGATGTGGATCAATTGTGTGTTTGAATCACAAGTTCATGTATGGGAAAAGGGAGAGGCTTTTCTCGCAAACTTAGCAATAAATTGTCTGCTTAGAGTTTATTCAAAGAAGTATTGCATTTAGTAAACTGAATAATTAGGAATACATTTATTTAAGCAACTAATTTAGTTGCATACTTGGTTTTTACTCATCACTAACTAAATCCAAGTGCCTACTACTGGTTTAGAATTATGTATAGTTACGTATGGCAATTATGCTAAGAATTAAAAAGGCGTGTGATTGTGAGGGTAGGGTGATTATGGTAGGATTAAAGTGGTATTGCTAAATCCCACAAACCTCCCAAAACACACTGTAAAAAATCAAACAATTCAATTGTTATTGACTGACTTGGTATATCAATAAGAAAATTAAATACATTCATAACTATTTTTTGGTTAAAATTTAGATTTTTTATGAAAACATACTTGCAAATATACCACAAACCTCTAAACACACTGCAAATCCCATGTAAACCATATAATTATGATTGTAGAACTCTCTTTTTCTTAAAAAAAAATAATAATTTGATGTTCATACTAACCCACTGTTTGTGGGGTTTACCAATACACAGATTGAATTTCTGGAAAATTGTGATTCTGCTTTTGTGAAATCGGCCACAAGTAAATTATTTTAGTATTAATAAATGCATGATTTATGTTGATTTATTGATTATGTTGTTGCTATTTTTTAACATTTAAATGGAAAAAAAAAATAAAAAGNNNNCATGTTATAAACAATGCAAATAAACAGTAGTTAAAGCATGTGGATCAATTGTGTGTTACAGAATTTGATTATTGGGGAGATTCCTTTTAAAAACTAAATTAGTTAAGATAAAAAATGCATATAATGACTCAAGAAAATTAGTTTTAATTCAGAATTTGATTATTGGGGCCATTTTACCTACCTGTCATATGGGGCCTTTTTTACCGGGGCCATTTTTTCCAGGGCCATTTTTTCCGGGGCCATTTTTTCCGGGGCCATTTTTTCTGGGGCCATTCTTACCGTACACCATTATTTACACACAGATCCTATATACAAATTTACAGATGGTAGTACTGCTACAGTATTTTTCCGGCACAAAATGATAGCTAGCAGAGTAAGCAATCATTCACTGATACATGTACGATTTCGGAAATTAAATTGCCGAATATACTGAGGAAGGCTCAAATATTAAGAGTTTTGATTTCATTTTTCAAACAAATTAGAACGATAGACAAATAAATGTATCTAAGATTATAACCAATTTAATGGCTTAATAATCCCATATAAACATCGAAGAAATTCAAGCTACGCAAAATCATTCAACATGTTGATCCGGATCATGTGGAATTTAAGTGGCTAAGTTGTGACGTGCAGTATAGTGATATTGCATTAAAATAGGCATACATGGAATCAATATTAGTAATGAAAGTATGTTAAAAAGAAACACATCGTTTGGCTCTAGCTCCTATAACAGAAACTACCACGCACCATAGAGCAAAGAACACGCACTATCAAAACATATCAAAACAGATGCTTTGTGGTTCAATCAGCACATAGGCCTAGGCTTATCTTGGTAGTCTTGAGTTAAAATCCCTAATGATCCAATTTTTTTTTGCTGAATAATTATAGTACATTATTATTTTTTTATTACTATATATTGCATTATAAACTTTTAAAAAAATGTAAAAATAATTTATATTTCAATATAAACGACAAAACATTATTTGTAAGTAAGGATATATAATATAAGAGAACTTTCTGACTGCTTTATCTCATTTGTTACCCAGGGTCACAAATGAGAAAGCAGTAAGAAATAACCTGGATGAAGGAAAAAAGGAAAGAAAGAAGCGCAAGGAGGAGAGAAAGATGATAAAATAAGAAATTTGAAAAATGGGTCAAGAAATTAAGATGAAAGGGTGAGTCATGAGAGGGTAATAAGATAGAAAATTAAAGGTGAGAAATGGTGTTTTATTTTTTGAAACGGTGAAATGCAACCCCTGTATTCAGGACGTAGTCAGGATTTTGAAAAGGGGGAGGTTTTAAGTAAAACATTCAACAGTGGTGGATCCAGTAATTCAATAGAGTGCTGACCCTGGGAAGAACTTTTACTTTTACATATTGAGGAACCACTTACCTCAACCCCACCATGGTTGGGGCTGAAGTAGGAAAACCTATGATTAGGGCACCTCTAGATGGCCGGAAATTACACTCTTAGACTTAAATTTGGATGGGGGGTGGGGCCCTATATTTTTTGACACTTTTATATAGTAAAATTCATCATCATCATCACATCATCATTATATAGTCAAAATGAAGCGCCAACAAATTTCTCATGATCTTTTATCAGGGATCTACTTAATATCCAGGACAACTTAGGCTTATTAAGTTTTAACTATACTATAATAATTGTGATCAACAAATCATAACTTACTTTTTCGCCTTTAGCACAATTTTCTTCACTTTTTAATATTATTAATATTATTATCTATTATCACCATCGTCATCATCATCATCATCATCATCGTCATCATCATAATAATAATTATTATTAATATTATTACTAGGCCTACTAGTAGTACTGCAGTATTAAAACAAAACTAGAGATTACAAAAGGATAAAACCAAACTGAACCAACCATACAATATCACATTTCTGTATCTGAAAAGACCTGGCCTGGAATTTATGGATTTAAGGTTTTTTAAAATGTTGACACTGTGAACAAAGGGTGGGGGGGGGGAGCCGCGGCTCCCACGGCTCCCCCTGTATACGTCCCTAAATGAATTTAAGTTTTTGAACGTTTTATTGGTAATAATTCTTAAAGATGTATTGTCACATGCTAAATACCAAAAAAAAAATCAAAAAAAAAAATCATAAAAATACTTTTTGAAATTAACTTGCCCATTTCAACATGAACATAGAAATTAGTGTAGGGCCTATCTAAAAAATGTCTACCCATCAGTTTACAGCGAAAAATGATAGAAACATTTCCAGTCACTGGAAGTGTTTTATTATTTTTATTATAATTTTTTGGTTTAAATATCAGGGTACACATTTTTTGAATTCAATAATTTTTATGCACAAGTTAGTAATTTGTTTGCTATTGCAATATGAGCAAGTTTATTTCAAAATTGTTTTTTTAAATGATTTTTTGACATTAGCAAGGGACAATACATCTTTAAGATTTAGTTAGCATTAGGCTATCGCTGGGTTTAGTAGCTATTCAACTAATTTCTCCTCAATTTGTACTTTCATTGACTTTTTTATCAGATGTTAATCTGTATTTTAAATGCGAAATAAATAATAAATGAATAAATAAATAAGACTACACGTGTTTTCGTATA